>NC_142523.1:6247923-6410423 GCF_964205215.1 Stylophora pistillata
AACAACATCAGAACCTGCCTCGGTCACACTGATATAAAAATATAAAAATACAAACCACATAGCCAGAAATAAAAAACTAAATCCGCATACAGAGAAAGTTCTTCTAATATTACATTTTCAAGTCTGAAAGCTACAACGAACAAAGATGCCTGCTATTTACCTTGAAATGTAATACACCAAACAACCAAAATGTGGCACACACAAAACTCAATGCTATCTAGCTCTCTTACTAACAGAAGAGGCTCAAAGGAGCTCAATCTGGAACCCATCCTCACCACCTAATATATGATGGGAACTTGACTCTTAGTGACCAAAAATACCCCAGGTCATACCATTGTGTGGCTTTTATATTTCCCACACAGTCAGCTCAATCTATCCAATGCCATCAGAATACAATTACTTCTCTATTTATGTGGTCAGGTTTGAATATGAAAAGAATGGACACTGTCTATCCTACATAGAAAAACATAAAGACAACTTTGTGAGAAATTTAAATGTAATAAAATAACAATTTTCTTTTACCTGCAAATGTATCTCTGGTGGGTCAATGGTTATGTCAAAACTGCCAATCCCTGATAGATTCAGAGACAAATTTCCATATTCATGGGAAAAATGAAAAAAGATTGTAATTGATTTAATGAGGAATGACTCCAACGATAGTTCTATACACTATGGTGTCTACCACTGTCATACACCAGCCCTATAAGGAAGGATAGTAAATTTTCTTCTTCTAGCTCAATTAGACAAACAAACCAGAGTAGTTTCTCAGAAATCTCAGAATAATCAGGGATTCTCATCCTTAAGAGCCACTGACCATAAATATTGAGAACATGCTGACAGTTGCTAACACATAGTCCTTTTAACTCTTTGAAAATGTAAATTTCTTGTGATGTTGAAGTCTGAATAGTGACCTATTGAGATAATGTGCCCCGTTTTCTTTGCAGAGGCAAATGAAGAGGTGCACCATATTCTATACATTTACAAATGGTAATATACATCATATCAAAGCTTTATCCTTATCCTTGTACCCTAATTTTTGAATTGTCTACATGTATCTTAATGGCCCACCATAAGCAGCACGTCCAGGTTGAAAAGAGTTTGGGCTATTATTACAAAAATGCAAGATAGGGTGTGGTATATAATTTACAAATCAAAACATATATCATTTTAAAGCTTTATCCTTGTAGTGCAATCCCTTAAAGTTTCTCTCTTGGTCTGCCCTAAGTAATGTGTCCATGTTGAAAAGAGTCTGTGTTATTATGACAACAAATGTAGTAAGATCCATTAAATGGTTGTCATGCAAGAGGTCATGTACATGGAACGTTTCTGCCACCCTGAGAGAATGGCCATGGCCTCTCAAGTGACTGATTGCATTGCACTGTTTTTCAATTTGGTTTCAAAGTACATTTGATTATTTCAACAGATCACTATTCAGACTTAAATGTAACAACATAATAAGAAGTTTATACTTTCAAAGAAATAAAAGGACCATCTGCTTGCAAAGAAAATTTCAAAGTGATTGCATGGCATGGTGGCATGAAAAGTTGCCAAAGTTGTGTCATTTTTCATTGCCTAACAGGGGGAAAATGCCCATCTAGGCATATTTTGAACTTTTTTATTGTCAAAGAAAGCAAAGTGCCACAAAACTTTTTAATGTAATTGTTGAAAAAGGTTCATCAAAAGGGTCCTTAAGTGAAAATAAAAATAAATTATTAAATTTTGAAATTGTCAGCTAATTTTCAATGTTTATGGTCAGTGGCTCTTAACATGCAAAACAAAGGCATGAAAACCTTTGGTTCATGCCTCTGGAAGCTCTAGGTGGGGAAAGGCATCCCCCTTTCACTTTTATAACTAGAGGCCCATTTGAAGATGTCATTTCCTGCAGTTTGAGATCACCAACAATTGTGAACCTTATGTACATGCACGTGAAGTTTGCACACTCAATTTTTCTACAAAAAGGAAACAATTTATGGTACTGAATCTTCTGTATCTTAATTCTTTTGCCAGGGAAAGTTACCAAAAAAAAAAAAGAAAGGAGAATATGCTAAAGGTGGGAGGTTTTTCAGCCAAAATGTATGTGCCATCCTGGAATCTCTCATGTATAAACTAACAATACTCACCATTATCACTGCAATTGTCAGAATTATCCTGAAATGGAAGCCATGATTTCAAATAAGACCACCAATCACTTCCTCCACTACCAGATGTAAAACCTTCAATAAGGAACAGAGGCTTCTTTAATGTGTAACCCAATTTCAATTTGTTCCATAAATGACTTCATAAATAATTGCCTACTTTACTTTATGATCACAACCATCCCAATAGAATCAATAACCTTGATTATGTGTAATTACCCAACATCAAAATTAAAGAAAAACATAAAAAACCTTGAGGCACATGCCTTACAATACAATAGACTTTATTTCAAGAGGGTAGCACATGACAGTAGTTAAACTGATGATCCTGTGGCCCTCTACCTATGTACCTATATAATTATACAATACTATGAAGTGTTATTCTATAATTATTTATTATAATTAACAGAAAATCATTTTAATTAACAAAGAATATAAAGTGGTGCACTGAAATTGTCAGTTTCTATCTGGCTTTTTAAAAGAGTGTTTATTAGTCTCTTTTTGAAACTTTTTGTGCCTTAACCAAAAACTGTGTATGCTTAAACCATATTTTAGCTAACACATCTCCCACAGAGAAACGGCACATTCCTTCAACTGGGCCTCCCTTAATTATCAAACTTAAGTAAACTTGAACTTATTAGTGGATCAATTTTAGCCATATGGAAATCTCCCTACAGAAAGCCTTGTCCTTCACTTACTTTGGTTGGATTGTACAAGGTGCTGATTATTTACTTTTGAATTACCTCCAAACTTTTGTTTTTCTTCAACCACAATCCCATTCAGTGAACCAGTTCTGCACTTTTCAGCTTCAGTTGCACACTGATTATCTCTTTCACCTATCATGATCAATAATTCAAATAATTCAGAATAGTCAACAAACTGACAAATGGAATCAAACTTAGTTGTAAATCTTAGGTTTCCTGTGCACAAGGCCCAGTCTCTGCCAAGGTTTTGTCATTCAACACTAGGTCATACCCGGGCCAAAATGTGTTTATACCCCTTGTTGTTCTTACCTTAATTTTTCAGATAGGGATCATTTAACTAGACTCACATCAAAGTAATAAAACATCATGGAATCATTACCAATGTTGTAGCAATTTTCATGGTTACAGACAAGGGCACTTGCTTGTTTGTAAGGATTTCTCATACAGTACTGTATTGGAACAGTGTGCTGAGCTTAGTTGATCAGATCTAATGAAACATGCAATTAGCATTGAATTAACAGCTGTTACACTCAGTCTCTCATTCTGTAGAAATCTTGCTATAAAAGTAATCATCTTTACTTACCCTGGTTGGATTGTAAAGTGTGCTCTTGTTGTCCTCCCTTTTTTAACGCAGTTACGCCATTTTCAATTCCAGTTGCAAAGTGATTAAGAGGCATCTTTCCTTTACCTATTACATTCAATAATTAAGACAATTCAGAATAGTCAAAGAACTGACAATTGGAGTCAAATTAATTCACCAATTGTATCACACTTTCTTTTGATAGCCAGACTGTCTAAAGGATAGTACACAATCTCAGATTCTTCCAAAAATGAGCTGTTTCATCTGCTTGCATTTTCTTCCACAATATGGAAAAAAATGTCCTCTTTTGTCCCATGGGCTGGGAAACTTGCTTTGTTTCAGAACAGTATGAGGTTATACAGAATTTTTGCACTCTTCTATTGGGTACTTTCGTGGTAAACAGTCAAGTCCTCCAAGAGTCATCTTGCCCGAAGTCATGTCACTGAAATCTAAATCATGTCGCCCGAAAATATAAGTCAAGTCGCCCCAAGAAACAAATACTTAAAAGATCAGACTTATAGACTGTATAGGCAATAAAATTGGGAAATCTTTATCACTTAAGCACTCTTTAAATTTATCTCTGACATCACCACAAGGATTTTAAAAGCATTAATTGTTTGTCTCTAACAACAAAAAGATGTTTTTCAATAAGTGTATACTTGTTTCATACTCACAGACATTTCCTAAACTTGAGACACTTAATCTTAATATTACTTGTGTCCTTCTAAGCAATATTGTGAAGATATCTATCATATTTTACACATTTGAAAATTTATCATATGTTCAAGAAATCCTGCTTTTATTGACCAAATTCATCCCTCCCATGCAGTCACCTCATGAAATGAAAACCGCCATGTTTCCTTTTCATTCTACTTGCAGCTCAACGAAAAGGCCCAGTACTAAATTATTGAGAAACATCACCATTGACAACATGGTGTCCATGCAGAGAAAACTTGCCCCCAGACCCCAGTGGAGGCCCATGCTGCCTGCACATCCAGCATGGGAGGAAGGTTACAAAGTTAATTGCTATTTCTCATTTTTTAACCTCCCTCTTAAAAAGCTTGGCAAGAGGCCTGTCACATGGTCAGAATTTGTATGGGTAACGACTCTAGAAGTGTTTTTCTTTTCTAACAAAAAAGGGAAGCACTGTATGTTTCTATAACAACAACCTGCATTGTTTTTCATTTGTGTCCGCTCTTTGCATACTCAGGTGGATGTTTTGTATGCTTGAGAAAGGTAATCTTGGTTTCTAACAGCACCATAAAGACTCTGACTACAAAGATACTTATCAAAAGGTCAGAATTGAAATATCTTTGAGTAATGCCTCTAACTTGTTGTATGCCACAATTGATTGCTGTTTACCTGGGTTTTGATCATCTCTGAGCGTTTAAACAGCCGGGTGCCAATCTAACAGTGGGTTGGGATGGAACCAATTCCCACTCATCTTTTAAGTATTAATTTTGTTTCTTCAAGCCACTTGACATTTTTTTCTGGTAAGATAACTAGACATGACTCAGGTTCCGGGCAATGTGCCTCCAGGAACACAAGACTCTTGCGTACTGGCTTGACTGTAAACTGCTACTTAAGGTAACATGGTGCAAATTCACCAAACAGTTATTCTACAATAACACCCATTAACCACAATACTGGCCCTCACATAGGCTTTTGGGTTAACAAGTTTAGGTGAACTTAGATTTATCGGTGGTTTAATTTTGGTGCCATGAAAATTTTTCCACAGAAGAAATGTCCTTCACCTACGCTGGTTGGATTGTAAACAGTGCTGATTATCAACTGCCACATTTCCTCCCAAATCATGTTCCTTTAATTTTCAGTCATCATCCCATTTTCTGCACAAGTTCCACCATTTTCAATTTCAGTTGCACCTGGATTAAGTGGCATTTCTCTTTTACCCGTTATGGAATGTTCAATAATCAAAGAAATTCAGAAGAGTCAAATAACTTAGCATTTGTAATCAAATCAGAGAAAATTTCACATTTGCCATCGGAGCTTCGCTTCTCAGCTAAATAACCATTTTTCAGACCCAAACGTTATAAGCCGACACACAAGCCGCCTGAAAGGGTCTTTTCACTAAACCTTTCCCCTTAAATTAGTCAATCGTCAAGTATCAAATATCTTGGGTACTTACCTTCACTTGAAGATATCGGGAAGAAAACAGGAGATACTGTTTCCATGTCGGCGAACTGAAGCACTCCAACCACAATTAACTCATTCTCGATAGTTTTCAAGATAACACCACCAAAGGGATAACCTCGAGGAAATTGACTGAATTTTGAGTAAGTGCGATGAGCTTCCTCAACATGAAATTCCTCCCCATCATTTTGTTTAATTTTCATTTGTTTCACCCGAACTTCCGCTTGAGAATCGTCCACAAAGTAGCAGAATAAATCCTCATAACTTCCTAAGCGCTTCCTAACAACATTAAATGATCGGCAAGAGATATCCTTGTAGAATTTCTTCTTTTTCTTGATAAGATCGATGCTGATATCAATGAAGATCAAACGGGAGGTTCTATGAACCTCTGACGATGCAATTTCGCTTAATTCAATTTTTGTCATTTTAGCAGAAGTAAACTTCTTAAATTCTACGTAATAATTTTCAAAGTCATGGCCAGCAATAACTTTATCACTTGTTACCAGACAAAGCCGAAAAGTAAACTCTGGAATATTCAGATCTCGAATTAAGAAGCCAGAGCCAAGAGTTTCGTCGAGAGACTGACCGCCTTCGCTTCTTCTTCGAATCCGACAGATACCAAACTCATACTTATGATTTTCTCTGTCTTCCTTTTTCTGTGCTGAAATTGTTTTATACGGCTCAAGCATAGTACTCTCACCATTGAAAACGGAACCTGTTCATCTCGCTGTAAATCTCCAGCCAAATTCTAACACTCCAAAAAAAGTGATGAAACCACAACAATGAAGGCGCTGATCAATAGCGATATCCTAGAACGTTCCAAACGTTCCAGAGCTCTTACAAAGAGACGTCGCCGTCGAACAGAAGTTTATAGGAAAGCGGCTACTACTACTGAAAATACGTCATGTAAACTGCAGGACTTACAACCCGCGAAGAGATGATGAAGCAAGACAATAAAATGACTTGGGCATTTCAAATCCCGTAAAGGCCTGAATTTTTATCAGGCCTCATTTTCACTACGGCTCAAGTGGCGTTCATTATTATGAAGATTGCTGATGATAATCGTGAATGAAGACTGTTTTGACGTCATACTTGAGTAACCACAGTAGGTGAGTGTTTTGTGAGTGTCATAAAAAAAGAATTTCAAATCAATCTTTTTAACACTACCCACGGTATTTTGCGTGTCAATTTCGACGAAACGCGACAAAGAAAATGACGATAAGAATCGCTGTGGCATAAGATGAAGAATTAAGACACAGGCACTTCAAAAACAGGCTTGCGCCGTCTCTTTTTTTCCTTTTAATATTAGATATTAGGAGAAAAGATTTTTCCAAACGATCAATCGCGCAGTTGATCGCGATTTTCACGATCCCAGTCCATCAATAGATGTCATTAAAATACACCAGCTAATACTTTTTCACTTTGGTTTACTCACATGTAGCTCACTGATGAAGCTATACAAGAACTGATAGAAATGTTAAAGTGAAAGTGAATGATTCGATACCTTAATAGCAGCATAGGTTGAATTGCTACGGTCTACAGTGTTACTGAGATTGAGATCGGACGTCAGGATTATCAGGCGCCTCTGGCAGCCGCTTTAGTCCATGTAACGACCTCACTACTATCATACATTCACATATCATGGTATCCATAAAGAGCCGTTTTTAATCACTTATCCCTGACAAATCTGATTTTGTTAAGTTAACAAGGGTAAACAGACAAATCAATCAATAAATCATGATAGAGGGTGAAGTATGTGGGCATGACATGAGGGTTGCTATGTGGGTATAACACCTTTAAGTCATAAACAGAGGCTCTTGTAAAACGGCCAAAGGTTCACGCGAATCAGAGAGAAATTGAAATCTGTTCCTGGAACAATTAGGAACTTTCGGATTAAGGAGTACGTTGAAAAAAAGAAAAAGTTTCTTGCATTTAATCAGCTCAAAAAACGGGAATCTACTTTAATTCTAAAAATGAAATAGAAGCCTGGAGAAGTCGGCGTCAAGGTGTATACTGTTAAAAGACAAAATTAGCATCTAACAGAATTTTCCTTAATACATCTGTTTTTTTTACTTTTTTTTAGCTTATTTCAGCGTTGAAAATGGATGGAAATAACATACAAAGCCATTCAGTAATACAAGGCTAGTTAATCATTTCTCTTTGGAGGTTTTATTTAATAGATAATTGTTATCTTAATTCTTAAATTTTAATTTAACACCTTTAAAATCTCTTTCTTTAAGGTGACTTAAGGGTAAATAGCTTGTGCTTTCCGTTTTCCACACTGATTGTGTAATTAGATAACTTGTTTTAAGAACAAGTAGCTTTCTTAGGAGCGGTACCTTGGGTAAGCCCTTTCTTCTACGAATTCTCTGTTTATTTCATTGTTAGGTAACAATTTTCAAAGACTATTTATTTTCTTCGTAGTTATCTTTCATAGTGTAGTTTCAATTCTTTGAATAGGCACTCCGTAATTTTTGTGGCCACTCTTGTTTTCGTTTTCCCGACCTTCCCCGCAAAGGTAAGACATTTAAAGAAGGAAAAAATTTTGTAAAAAGTAACTTTAAAGTGATTCGCCAGCTAAGTGAGAAGTGGTGACAATGCATGAAGATTAACAGCTTCATAAGCTCTTGACCAGAATTCTCATTCAGATTAGAGCCAGTCCCCGAACTGTAAAGTTATTTTGTGAGAGCTACTACTGAGTAAAAGATCGATTCAACGCAAGTGTCAAAGAAACCTGAAATATCTTCTGAAGACGAAGAAGTGGTAAGAGGAGATGGTGAGAGCAGAAACTGGGGGATGAAACTAAGCAACAGCTTCATATTTACACGCTCAAACTCAACCACTCCTCCACAGGAGAGAAGAGCTCCCTAAAATTTGACTAGTGTGGCTTTAAAGCTCAGTCAGTAGTAGCGGCCAAGCAGTAATCAAGTACTATTCCATTTCAAATTCCAGATCTTCAATTTCTAATGTTCTGATTCGTTCACTCAACTCCGGTTATCTGCTCCTAAACCGAATCACCGTCAACCATTACAACTTTTAAAAACCTACACAAAAACGAAATCCAATGTTGAACCGCTACGGTTTCTATTGAGATTAAGAGCGTTTCAGTCACCAATTATCAGTTCAGTTGATCAACAAGTACGTTCAGAAACAAAGCAGAAGGGGCGCCTGGAATCGATGATTTTGTGCAGTGAGAGAACAATGACACTGGGTATGAATAGTAAATGTTCCAGTTACTCCGGCCAACAGCAGTATCTGATGTAATATATTGCAGTCAGCTTCGGGATGTAGCACATAATGAGGCCTCAGAAACTATATATCTAGTCCTATCTGATACGTACGTAACACAAAACAAGGTTCCTTTGAACCAGTCAGAAACAGTTTTTGTTTGGACACGAGCAAAGTCGGCAAAATTCGCTTCGTGTATGCAAATCTGACATCAGTTGTTGAGCGGCAATGTGAAAACGGAAGGGGGAGTGACTTCACAAACATGTTTAGATACTCTCATCTAAACACATGTATCGACTGATTAAAGCACGTATGATATGTGAAATATCTTATGAAACATATTCTTAAAGTATTCACTTTTCTACAAGTACGGACGAGTGCGAGAAACGTCTTTGGGTAAAAACAACTGCCATTGTCATTACAGAACCCGAAATTGTCAAGAAAATTATGGTCAGGAACTTTTACAAGTTCGTAGAATCGATCAATACTCTTCAATCGCATTCATCGCTGGACTCGGGACTCCTCGAGGCATGGGACGGGACTTGGAAGCGGATAAAAAAAATTCTGACCCCGAATTTCAATTAAAAAAGATTCAAGGGGTTATATACCGATAATAAAAGACGCCTAACACAGCCTTTTCCCGAAATAGAAAAGTTTATCCCAGACGCGTACGTTTTTGTTACTTTGAACAAAATACTCATTGATGTTAGACTGGCGTATCTGTTCTTTTTGCCCCCCGCCTGAAAGATAAGTCCCAGTGACTTCACGGAGAGAGACAATCTGAGTGTAGTTTTCCACAATTGCTGCGCAGCGAGCGTAGCGAGCGAGCAACAACATAATTAGGATTTGAAAAGAATTTAGGGGATGCGATGGTGTTCGGCAGGGCATGTGCGACTCCTGCCATTCGCTAGCGTTTTTAAATCTTCTTCCCTCAAAATTCAGCTCTTATTAGGATCTCTTAATGACTTTCCTTTGCGATGTAACAATTAGAGTTAGTTTGAGGATGTCATTTCCAGTGTATGTTGTTGAGGTTTGGCAAAGCGGGATGAGATTCGTTACAAAAAGCAATATTTTTCTTCTGTGCGCGCGCTATTTTCTCTGTTTTTAAGTATACTTCCTCTCCCGCAGAAGATAACTTCTGAGTTGTGCTTCTCCATGTAAGTCTTGGAACACACAGGTAGTTGAATCACTGCGTAAACTATGTCGCTATCAACAGAATGGGTCGCAGCATTATATCTTTAGGATACACTAGTTATACCACTCAATTTCGTTTAATGTACTGAAGTTCCAGTATTACAATATTATCATTATTCATGGTATTATGATGCAATATTTAGTGAGAACATAGCTAGCAGAGTCGTGTTTCTTAATTAAATGTCTCCACGTTTTTTCTTCTTTTGCAGAAGTCAACGCAACCAGCCTATGGCTTACGATCTTCAAAGAATCGAGCACTCTAATAATAACTAAATTAGACAATTCAATTCTTAGCCTAACAATCCAATATGTTCGGCATATTTCAAATTATCTACTTATGTCTTCCATTAAACGACTGCAAGAACTCTGGAATTTAACTATGCTCCGGAAGAGTATAAAAGTTTGTCTGTTGTAACGGCTAGTTCCCCGAAACACAGTTAAACCATTCTCTCAAAAGTAAAAACCAAAAAAATTGATCAACAACAAAAACAACTCAACCACACTTCAAAGAAACTTGTTTTTGTAACTTACAAAATTTCTTCCTCGAATAAGCGCCTGGTCGCTTATTTAAAATTTCGGCGTCACGGTAAGGGAGAGGCGCTTGTTGGAAGAAGGGCACTTAGTCGAGTGGGGGACTTACTATTTTGCTGCAATGATTCCGCTGTAACTGAAGCGTAAAAAGTTATAGATAAAGTGTCCTTAGTTAGAATCAAGATTTCCTTGTATCACTACTATTTACGAACGTGCGGGAGAAATGGGGGGGGGGGGGGGCGCTTATTCTAGAGGAGCGCTTGTTTGACATTATGGCCTAAAAGGTAGGGGCTAATTCGAGGGAAGCGTTTATCAGAGCGTGTACGTGTATTCGAGGAAAAACGGTCATTAATAATTTTAAACTTTTACAATTAAATCAAATATAAATCGAGTCACTAAATAATGACTTGTCTGCGTAAAATATGATACAAAGTTCTCTTGGGAAAATGATATTTCAAAGAGTTATTTGTATATGTAATCACATGATTTCGAGTGCAATTTGGAATAAATGAGAAGAGTAAATTTTTTCAAAGACTAACAAAATTGCATGAGCCCGTAAGGCGAATGCAATTTGTGATCTTTGAAAAAACTTACAAGTTCTTTTTTATTACTCCAAAGTACACGAGAAAAATCATGTTAATATGTATTAATGATATAAATGAAAAAATACGAGGTAGCTTATCATAATTATGCCGAAAAAAAGCGCGCGCATCAGGTGCAAAAATAGTTTATTCAAACCCTGCAAGTGACATTGACCTTGACATTGACCAATCATTCTGACCAAGAGCCATAATTATGGCTCTTGTTCTGACCGATCAGAATGTCTAGTTTGTTACTTTCTTTGCACTGAATTAACCCTTTTCTTCAGTGAATTAACTCTCTTCTGCACTGACTTACCTGAAAACTTCATCTATCTTAACCAATCAGAACTGAGTAAATTTTTTCACGTATATTATTGTTTAACGAAATGTATCATAAATGTGTTTAGTATATTCATATAGTATACTCATATAGTAGTTGAACTAAAAGTTTGGCAAACTCAGCTCTATCTCGTTTTTCTGTAGGAGCCACCTACATAAAAAAGGAAGAAGAATATAAGAGAACATTTAACTTGAGACAAGTCGTGTTTCTGAAGCTAGCCTTAACTTTTTTGGCACATACAAAGCCGGTGCGGTTGGAGAAAATATTGTTACAACTAGTAAGCCAAGTGTAAACCCCAAGTGGACGACTATATTTTCGTTATTGGGAAAACTAAAACAAATATTACTTGTAAAAATGAGTAAAAAATGCGAAATCACCAGAAATTGAAATGAGAACGCAATAAAAAATAATTGAAAAGATCGATCAAATCAATCGCCATTGACAATTATGCATGTTGTTTCTAAAACAGTGTATGGCACTTCATAAGAATCGACTATCTGGTTGCTGTTTAAAAATTGCTCACTCAATCTATAGTGGCAGGCCCGATTGACATTCCTTTGAACTCATCTTTGAGTTGAGGTTTTATTGTTCCTTAGATACTCTGAAGATGCTAGAATGGCTAGTCTGTATGAACAAAAAAGAATACTGATCGAGCCCGCCATTCATGCATAGGGCGAATAGATACAAACATTAACAAAACATTATGTTGACTCACTTTGAAAAGAATCTCCATCTTGTTTGCCTGATCAGTTTAGTCTCAGAGTGACATCATTCCCAATAAGAACGAAGGGCGCCCAGTACTTAACTTCCTTGAAAGTTTCGGACTCTCTCATAAGTCGCATGGCTTGGTTAAGAGTTTCACTAACCCGCTCTCCTCTCACCAGTTCTTCATAGAAATGTTTCATGAACTGGAAAGTGGCTTGGTCATTGATCGCCCACGGGGACACCAGGACGGAACGGGCACCGGCTCTTAAAAAGGCTCGTGCCATACCAACCATCCCCTCTGCCTTTATCTCTCCACGAGCGCTATTACAGCAGCTGAGCACAACCAGTTTTGCACGCAGTTGAACGTATGACACATCTTTCATTGTTAGTAAAAAGTCTTTCTCTTCAGGCTGGTGAGTTTTCCTTGTAGGGTCTGGCGCCAAAACAATTTCTGCTGTTTCCATTGCACCATGTGCGGCGATGTGCACTAAAGCAACCGAGGGGAGTCGCTTTAACACTTCAAATTTAGTGGCCCTTGTTCCAACGAGGGGGGTGGTGTCGAGGATTCTTCCGATCATCTCTACTTCTTCCTTTGCACACGGTGGCTGACACAACTTGTTCCCGTTGAAAATAACTTCCTCTAAGCACGGATCTCCTACGAGAGGCGCGCCGCAAGTGTTGTGGAAGTTTACTGGACAATCGATAACCAACTGCAAAGTGGTTAGGGATGGAATCATACGGATCCTAAACCTTTCCGACAAATACTGCATATTCGGGTTCACCAGTGCAGCAAACGGGACCAAACAAAGTGGACCTTCGAGTACAAGTATAAGGTCATCTCCGTCAACCAGGTCAGCCACAGGAGCAATGATGATGTCATATAGTTTCCTTAGGCTTTCCCTTTCACAAGTAACGGCAGTTCGTGCACCAGTTTTTTCAAGAGCATTATGGTTTAGAGTTGAGATGAATTCTCTCACTTCTTTTTCTGAAACGCAGTCATTTAATTCTTTTCTTCTCAAGTCGACTTTGTTATCGCCGCGTATAGCCCAGAAGACAATTTCTTTCTCACTAGATGCTATAAAAATTGTTGTCGTTGGGATGGATCTAAGGTTTAAGGCAACTGCCTGTAATGAGTCAGAAAACACAGCGTATTTTGTCTCCATAACATCCCCTAGGGCTTGCGCCCGTCCTTTCTCAGCAGTAAACAAGGCATCAGAAACCTGACCTACGTTTAAATAAAGACGCCACAATTTTCTAAAGGTAACACTGTAAGTTTCGCTGTAACGAATATTCCACTCGTCCTTAGACCGGAGGTCTGCTCTGACTTTGTTATACATTGTCAAACTGGAATTATAAAAACTGATAGCTTTATAAGGAAATTTCTGAGGTTCACAGATCTGAGCAAGAATATTTAATGAAAAAGCTTGTCCCGCCTTGTCTCTCACTTCTTCATCAAATTTTACATCACACACACACTGCAACATGGCCCTCAGAATATCGTCAAGGCAGTGATAGGCATTGCCAACATTTCCATGGGCCTGTCCCTCTCCAGCTTTGTCTCCCACTTCTTTAGCATCTTTTAGGTGACGCTCATGGTACTGCATGGCCCTCTCAAAATCGCCAAGGCTGTGATAGGCATTGCCAAGATTTCCATAAGCCCTTCCCTCTCCAGCTTTGTCTCCCACTTCTTTAGCATTTTTTAGGTGACGCTCATGGTACTGCATGGCCCTCTCAAAATCGCCAAGGCTGTGATAGGCATTGCCAAGATTTCCATAAGCCCTTCCCTCTCCAGCTTTGTCTCCCACGTCTTCAGCATTTTTTAGGTGACGCTCATGGTACTGGATGGCCCTCTCAAAATCGCCAAGGCTGTGATAGGCATTGCCAAGATTTCCATAAGCCCTTCCCTCTCCAGCTTTGTCTCCCACTTCTTTAGCATTTTTTAGGTGACGCTCATGGTACTGGATGGCCCTCTCAAAATCGCCAAGGCTGTGATAGGCACTGCCAAGATTTCCATAAGCCCCTCCCTCTCCAGCTGTGTCTCCTACTTCTTTAGCATTTTTTAGGTGACGCTTATGGTACTGGATGGCCCTCTCAAAATCGCCAAGGCTGTGATAGGCATGGCCAAGATTTCCATGGGCCAGTCCCTCTCCAGCTTTGTCTCCCACTTCTTTAGCATTTTTTAGGTGACGCTCATGGTACTGGATGGCCCTCTCAAAATCGCCAAGGCTGTCATAGGCAATGCCAACATTTCCATAGGCCTGTCCCTCTCCAGCTTTGTCTCCTACTTCTTTAGCATTTTTTAGGTGACGCTCATGGTACTGGATGGCCCTTTCAAAATGGCCAAGGCTGTGATAGGCATTGCCAAGATTTCCATGGGCCAGTCCCTCTCCAGCTTTGTCTCCCACTTCTTCAGCATTTTTTAGGTGACGCTCATGGTACTGGATGGCCCTCTTAAAATCGCCAAGGCTGTGAAAGGCATTGCCAAGATTTCCATGGGCCTGTCCCTCTCCAGCTTTGTCTCCTATTTCTTTAGCATTTTTTAGGTGACGCTCATGGTACTGGATGGCCCTCTCAAAATCGCCAAGGCTGTGATAGGCATGGCCAAGATTTCCATGGGCCAGTCCCTCTCCAGCTTTGTCTCCCACTTCTTTAGCATTTTTTAGGTGACGCTCATGGTACTGGATGGCCCTCTCAAAATCGCCAAGGCTGTCATAGGCAATGCCAACATTTCCATAGGCCTGTCCCTCTCCAGCTTTGTCTCCTACTTCTTTAGCATTTTTTAGGTGACGCTCATGGTACTGGATGGCCCTTTCAAAATGGCCAAGGCTGTGATAGGCATTGCCAAGATTTCCATGGGCCAGTCCCTCTCCAGCTTTGTCTCCCACTTCTTCAGCATTTTTTAGGTGACGCTCATGGTACTGGATGGCCCTCTTAAAATCGCCAAGGCTGTGAAAGGCATTGCCAAGATTTCCATGGGCCTGTCCCTCTCCAGCTTTGTCTCCTATTTCTTTAGCATTTTTTAGGTGACGCTCATGGTACTGGATGGCCCTCTGAAAATCGCCAAGGCTGTGATAGGCATTGCCAAGATTTCCATGGGCCTGTCCCTCTCCAGCTTTGTCTCCCACTTCTTTAGCATTTTCTAGGTGACTCTCATGGTACTGGATGGCCCTCTCAAAATCTCCAAGGCTGTGATAGGCATTGCCAAGACTTCCATGGGCCTGTCCCTCTCCAGCTTTGTCTCCAACTTCTTTAGCATTTTCTAGGTAACGTTCATGGTACTGGATGGCCCTCTCGAGATCGCCACGGCTGTGATAGGCATTGCCAAGATTTCCATAAGCCCTTCCCTCTCCAGCTTTGTCTCCCACTTCTTTAGCATTTTTTAGGTGACGCTCATGGTACTGCATGGCCCTCTCAAAATCGCCAAGGCTGTGATAGGCATTGCCAAGATTTCCATAAGCCCTTCCCTCTCCAGCTTTGTCTCCCACGTCTTCAACATTTTTTAGGTGACGCTCATGGTACTGGATGGCCCTCTCAAAATCGCCAAGGCTGTGATAGGCATTGCCAAGATTTCCATAAGCCCTTCCCTCTCCAGCTTTGTCTCCCACTTCTTTAGCATTTTTTAGGTGACGCTCATGGTACTGGATGGCCCTCTCAAAATCGCCAAGGCTGTGATAGGCACTGCCAAGATTTCCATAAGCCCCTCCCTCTCCAGCTTTGTCTCCCACTTCTTTAGCATTTTTTAGGTAACGCTCATGGTACTGGATGGCCCTCTCAAAATCGCCAAGGCTGTGATAGGCACTGCCAAGATTTCCATAAGCCCCTCCCTCTCCAGCTGTGTCTCCTACTTCTTTAGCATTTTTTAGGTGACACTTATGGTACTGGATGGCCCTTTCAAAATCGCCAAGGCTGTGATAGGCATGGCCAAGATTTCCATGGGCCAGTCCCTCTCCAGCTTTGTCTCCCACTTCTTTAGCATTTTTTAGGTGACGCTCATGGTACTGGATGGCCCTCTCAAAATCGCCAAGGCTGTCATAGGCAATGCCAACATTTCCATAGGCCTGTTCCTCTCCAGCTTTGTCTCCTATTTCTTTAGCATTTTTTAGGTGACGCTCATGGTACTGGATGGCCCTTTCAAAATGGCCAAGGCTGTGATAGGCATTGCCAAGATTTCCATAAGCCCTTCCCTCTCCAGCTTTGTCTCCCACGTTTTTAGCATTTTTTAGGTGACGCTCATGGTACTGGATGGCCCTCTTAAAATCGCCAAGGCTGTGATAGGCATTGCCAAGATTTCCATGGGCCAGTCCCTCTCCAGCTTTGTCTCCC
Organism: Stylophora pistillata; assembly: GCF_964205215.1. NCBI lineage: Eukaryota > Metazoa > Cnidaria > Anthozoa > Scleractinia > Pocilloporidae > Stylophora > Stylophora pistillata. The sequence goes on from NC_142523.1 coordinate 6,264,396, forward strand.
ACTTCTTCAGCATCTTTTAGGTGACGCTCATGGTACTGGATGGCCCTCTTAAAATCGCCAAGGCTGTGAAAGGCACTGCCAAGATTTCCATGGGCCTGTCCCTCTCCAGCTTTGTCTCCTACTTCTTTAGCATTTTTTAGGTGACGCTCATGGTACTGGATGGCCCTCTCAAAATCGCCAAGGCTGTGATAGGCATTGCCAAGATTTCCATGGGCCTGTCCCTCTCCAGCTTTGTCTCCCACTTCTTTAGCATTTTCTAGGTGACTCTCATGGTACTGGATGGCCCTCTCAAAATCTCCAAGGCTGTGATAGGCATTGCCAAGACTTCCATGGGCCTGTCCCTCTCCAGCTTTGTCTCCAACTTCTTTAGCATTTTTTAGGTAACGTTCATGGTACTGGATGGCCCTCTCGAGATCGCCACGGCTGTGATAGGCTTTGCCAAGATTTCCATAAGCCCCTCCCTCTCCAGCTTTGTCTCCCACGTTTTTAGCATTTTTTAGGTGACGCTCATGGTACTGGATGGCCCTCTCAAAATCGCCAAGGCTGTGATAGGCATTGCCAAGATTTCCATAAGCCCTTCCCTCTCCAGCTTTGTCTCCCACGTTTTTAGCATTTTGTAGGTGCTGCTTATGGTACTGGATGGCCCTCTCAAAATCGCCAAGGCTGTGATAGGCACTGCCAAGATTTCCATGGGCCAGTCCCTCTCCAGCTTTGTCTCCCACTTCTTTAGCATTTTTTAGGTGACGCTCATGGTACTGGATGGCCCTCTTAAAATGGCCAAGGCTGTGATAGGCATTGCCAAGATTTCCATAAGCCCCTCCCTCTCCAGCCTTGTCTCCCACTTCTTTAGCATTTTTTAGGTGACGCTCATGGTACTGGATGGCCCTCTCAAAATCGCCAAGGCTGTGATAGGCACTGCCAAGATTTCCATATGCCCCTCCCTCTCCAGCTTTGTCTCCCACTTCTTTAGCATTTTTTAGGTGACGCTTATGGTACTGGATGGCCCTCTCAAAATCGCCAAGGCTGTGATAGGCATTGCCAAGATCTCCATGGGCCAGTCCCTCTCCAGCTTTGTCTCCCACTTCTTTAGCATTTTTTAGGTGACGCTCATGGTACTGGATGGCCCTCTTAAAATCGCCAAGGCTGTGATAGGCATTGCCAAGATTTCCATAAGCCCCTCCCTCTCCAGCCTTGTCTCCCACTTCTTTAGCATTTTTTAGGTGACGCTCATGGTAGTGGATGGCCCACTCAAAATCGCCAAGGCTGTGATAGGCACTGCCAAGATTTCCATATGCCCCTCCCTCTCCAGCTTTGTCTCCCACTTCTTTAGCATTTTTTAAGTGACGCTTATGGTACTGGATGGCCCTCTCAAAATCGCCAAGGCTGTGATAGGCATTGCCAAGATTTCCATGGGCCTGTCCCTCTCCAGCTTTGTCTCCTACTTCTTTAGCATTTTTTAGGTGACGCTCATGGTACTGGATGGCCCTCTCAAAATCGCCAAGGCTGTGATAGGCAATGCCAAGATTTCCATGGGCCTGTCCCTCTCCAGCTTTGTCTCCCACTTCTTCAGCATTTTCTAGGTGACTCTCATGGTACTGGATGGCCCTCTCAAAATCTCCAAGGCTGTGATAGGCATTGCCAAGACTTCCATGGGCCTGTCCCTCTCCAGCTTTGTCTCCAACTTCTTTAGCATTTTTTAGGTAACGCTCATGATACTGGATGGCCCTCTCGAAATCGCCAAGGCTGTGATAGGCACTGCCAAGATTTCCATAAGCCCCTCCCTCTCCAGCTTTGTCTCCCACGTTTTTAGCATTTTTTAGGTGATGCTCATAGTACTGGATGGCCCTCTCAAAATCGCCAAGGCTGTGATAGGCATTGCCAAGATTTATATAAGCCCTTCCCTCTCCAGCTTTGTCTCCCACTTTTTTAGCATTTTTTAGGTGACGCTTATGGTACTGGATGGCCCTCTCTAAATCGCCAAGGCTGTGATAGGCATTGCCAAGATTTCCATAAGCCCCTCCCTCTCCAGCTTTGTCTCCCACTTCTTTCTGAGAGTCATCAGCAACCCCTGGAGAAGATAAAGTGTAAGAAGAAGAACTGGATGAGGCAAATAAAACCGTACAGTCCTGTAATGAAGGAAGATCACTGAAAGTCGTAATCAATCATCATACGAACTGAGACTATGCTAAAAGTTTCCTATTAAGGGCATTCAATCCTGTAGTCATCTTTTATAATTACAACTCTTTCTTTTAGGGACCACATATATCGTAAATAACAAAGGCACATTCCGGAGAAAATGAACTCCGAGTGCTCCCGATAGGAGTTGAACTTACGACCTTCCGATTAGTACTTAGCATGCTCTACCACTAAGCCACAGGAGACTCATGGCAGACTGGCCAGGCCGGACAAGAAATTTGTCACCCTGGACCTAGTTGAAAGGCCTATTTGAGGTAACATCGAACAAAAGAAAAGGTCTGTAAAACAAAAGATTACTTTTTTAATTCAGCGTAAAAACTGTTTAGCCACTATATTTCGTTCTGCTAGTGAGAGTGATTTGATTTACATTTTTACGTTCGTAACAATAATTTTTGCTCGCGACTCACGTCAGCGATATCGCTTTATGCATTAGTGCGATTCCACGCTAAATACCCTCTCTTCCGGTTGACGTATTGACCAATCAGAGCGCGTGTTTACTGTAAGCTATGCGATTCTATGTTAAATAGGGACATGGTTGGTATAAGCAGTACAGTGCTTGCTGATTGCCTGAAAGTCTTTCGCTTCTGTTTATCCTTACGCTTATGCCAACCAAGTCTTAACTAGACAGTATAAGCTTAAAAGAAGGTAACGTTTTGATTTAGTCCAAACTCTTTTAAAGCTGAACGCGCCGCCTATGGCGGGCCAAGAAAGAAACTTAGAGGACTTAGACTGCCAGGATAAAGCTTTAAGGTGATATATATTTTGGTCTGTAAATATATCATACAAGACCTTTTAATGGCCTTTAAATGGGTCGTGACAGCTGTTCAGTGGTTCGCATTGCATCTTAGACAAAATAGCCCAACTCTTGTAAACCTGGACGCGCCGCTCATGGTGGGCCAAGAAAGAGAATTGGAGGAATTAAAATACAAGGATAAAGCTATTGCTCTTGAAAGGAGAAAACAAGTTGATGCTATTTATTTCGATTTTTCCAAGGCTTTCGATCAAGTGTCTCACGAAAGACTCCTATTCAAGCTAGAATGTCTTGGTATTGGTGGATCCTTGTTGGCTTGGTTTAGATCATATTTAACTAGTAGAAGACACAGAGTTGTGATAGATAACGAGTCCTCTGATTTCCTCCCTGTAACATCTGGAGTCCCATAGGGGTCAATTCTGGGGCCTTTGCTGTTCCTGGTTTTTATCAGCGATATGCCCAATGTAATTTCCAAAGAAACATCGTTACCCCTTTTTCCTGATGACTTTAAGTGCTTTCGCCTAATCCTTGGACAGGATGACAGTGTGAAATTGCAGAATGACTTGAATCAGTTATTTCAGTGGTCTAGTATCTGGGGTTTGGAGTTTAATACCAAGAAGTGTAAATTTTTAACGGTGGCTCGTATCAGATCAACGAATGAAGGGACTATTATCTTGGTGGAACTAAGTTAGACCGTGTCGATATTGAGAAAGACTTAGGGGTTTTAGTTAGCCACAATTTAAGTTGGAATAATCATGCTGATTTCGTCTCTTCGAAAGCTCAAAAAATGCTTTATCTTCTTTATCGAATATGCAGGGACATTACTGATATTAGTACAAGGAAATTGCTCTACACTACTTGGGTTCGGTCGCGCCTTGAATGTAATAGCGTGGTATGGTCGCCTCATACAAAACGAAACATCAGCATTTTACGGCAGGTCCAACGCAGGGCTACAAGATTTATTCTTGGTAGGAATTACTCTCAACACGAGCGTCTTAGTAAATTAAATTCATTGCCTTTGCATTATCGTAGTCAAATTAATAATTTGGTTTTCTTTTTAAGTGTTTTAAGAATATAAATAAGTTAAATATCTTAGATTACGTATCGTTTCGTTCTTGTATTAGATCACTGGAAACGTTGATCATTTAACGCTTGATGTCCCTTTCAGCAGGACTGACGCCTTTAAGAATTATTTTTTTATTCGGATTTGTTACCTGTGGAATGAATTACCTATTAGTATAAGAGAGTCAAATACCTTGTCAATTTTTCGTAAGAAACTAATGGCGCTTTCTTATGATAAGTTTAGAATAGAGTATGAACCTTGAGGTATAGTCGTAGTTAGTAGTAATGTAGATTGATGTAGATTTTTTAATTTTATGATGTTATAATCGGTGGCTTATTTTTTAAGGAGTCTTGTGTTCTTTCTTAAGCCTACCTCAGATTGATCAATCGATTGATGTAATTGTCGTTTGTTTGTCAATATGAAACTTGATTAAATTAAATTAAACTAATCAAAATTAAGTTGATGTACTTTACGATTTGTAATTATATATGGCAGACCTGTTCATAGGCCACTGAAGTAGACCTTTATTTTACCTCTGCGAAAGAGACGCGAAGTTCTTTATTTGAACGGGTCACTATTCAGACTTAAACGTAACAAAATAACAAGATATTAATATTTTCCAAGAGATTAACGGACCATCTGCTAGCATACAAAATTCAAAAGCGGGATTGCATCGCGTTGTAGAGTACGAAGTTGCCGAACTTGCATAATTTTTCATTGCTGTACGGGGGGACTACGGTCGCTTAGGCGTATTTCGAACTTTTCGATTTTTCGGAGAAAAAAAAGCACGATAGAACTTTTTGATACAATTTTCGAAAAAGGTTCATTAAAACGGTCCTTTAGAAAAAAGAAACGAATATTACGAAATTTTTCAACTGTCGGCGGATTCTCGATATTTATAGTCAGTGGCTCTTAAATAAAAAATGGCCGTGTTACAATAAGGATTATCCGCACTACTGCCACCCTACTTAATGTGACTTAATGTTTACTTTTCCAGTTGAGGTTTCACCCTTATTTCTCTGGTTTTCTTACTCGGAACAATTAACCAATTTCCCAATCGCAAGGTGTTTATCATCATTTGTTTCACAGACAGGCTAGGGCTCGTCATCCTCCCACCAGCAATCATGCAATATCTATTCACGATGCTTTTTATTCCCTCTTTAATTATGGTGCTTCATTTTGCTTACCTTTAGTCAGCCTCGATACGGTCTTTTCGGAATCAAGGGATACCTTACGACCTACTTCTCCAACCACAGAAACATTTGTATTTTCATTGCTCTCTTCATCAGCTACAACGTAAGGCAAAGACTCTATATTCTTTCGAGGATCATCTCCATGTTCAAGGTGGGAGCCATTCCTACCTTGTACTTCCTTTACCATTTGATCTAGTTGTTCCTCTGAGTAAGAGCGCGAATCTTCCGCTGGATTACCATCTGTGGGAATTGATTCCGGTTAAATAAGGATCATTTTCAAATACTTGAATCATATTTTTATTGGTGTTCTTATAGCTGCATATCTGGATTACGTGCAATTGAAATTTTCCACTCCTTCAACATTTGAATAATATCAATAGTGTCCACTGTCACCAATAATGACATACCTTACAAGCCTGGGCATAGCACCTTGAAACGATTGGCAAACAAACAAAAAAAAGGTCCCTGGTATTTATTTGGATAAAGCTTTCCACTAGAGAACTCTCTATCCAATGGATAGCCCAGTACATCTTGATAAAACTTATCTGCCGAACAGCATTATCCGCCCTTTGAACAACTGCATCCTGACGTTTTATTAAATACACAAATTTTGACCTATTGTCTCTTCACAAAGTTGTCCTTATCGAAATTTAAGGCTTACTTGCCACAGCGGAAGTACTTCCCCGGAAACATTAACGTTCTAGAAACTTGCAAGAACTTCCCTTCTCAAATAGAAATGAAACCGCAATTAAGAGCTTTATGTCGCAAAACCAGAATTATTTACAAGCCATCGGGCCTGACAGTTTCCCAAGGTTATTAAGTCCTCAGTAATATTCACCAGATGTCATCGTACAGTCAGCCTCACAAGGTGGTGCATTTGGAAAAATGCATAAAGCCTCAGAAAGGAACTTTGCAGAGGAACAATCTCCAAGTAAACTGTAAAAATAGGGGGCAGTCTTACTACACATGGCAAATTAATATCACCTCCTGTCACACAAGGGCCATTCTTAAAGTCTATCTCGTATGGAGGCCAAATTGCTATGGTTCCAGTCGGTGATAGCGTAACCGCGCAATACACCAGTAACTTTCTTCCTGGTTTTATCTTATCCGGCGTAACGCCTTTGAAAATTGCACTATTAAACGAGCAATCTTAACAAAGCAAAGAGATCTGACTGCGCCTCTTTTACCTTTTTCATGAGAACATTCATCTTCAGAACTAAAGCCTTGCTGCTCTGACTCATTAGAGGAAGATATCTCAGCATCTCCAAAATAGTCAACTTCTGGGATTCCATCATTTTCAAGTGGAGACTTTCCTTCAAAACTACTATGATCTGTTGGGTTGAAAGATACCACGCACAACTGATTACAATTGTCATTAACAAATACTGAAAGATATCAAAAAGTACTTTAAATTTTCTCTTCAACTGAAACAGGTAAAGTTGAGAGTAAGTATTATTAAGAATCTAAAAATTTGTGATTGTTCAGTTGACATTTTGGACAAAGCCATTGGAACATTTTTTACTGTAAAATTTCGCTGAAAGGCACAGTATAACCTGGGAATATAATGACAGGTTGTACTTACGGAGCTGCTCTTGAACCAGCTCAGCACATCTGGCAAGCTCTACAATATGGTCTACCTTAAATTGTTCCTCACCAGTCGTGTTTTCTGCGGACAACCTGTGGAAACAAATAAGCTTGAATTAAACAACATACAAAACAAAAAAACAAAACAAAACAAAACAAAACTTAAAAAAGCATGAAAGGTTATTTCACGCTTCTGGTAAAACAGTAATGAAAAGAAAATACAACTAAATAATTGGCACTTTGCAATACCCTTTCCTTTGTAACGTCGTTGTGTCACGAAATCGCTTATGTCATGTGACTCGAGTTAGCCAATCAAGTTAGTCTTACCTTGTGCTAAGATTCGCATCGCTTGTAAGTTGTTCATTCTATTAAAACGTTAAGATTCCAACTACCTTGTGATAGTTTATTTGACTGGAATCCCAACATCCTTGAGGTCAAACAACCCTCTGGGCACACTGTTGCAAAACCACACAAGGTACGAGGCAGGTTTACGCAGCAATAATTTGTTCTGGGTGGTATATTGAAATTATTTTGTGAAAATAGTTGTCCCCAAAACAAGTAGCACAAAGCAATCTGGTTTTAGTTCGTACCAAATCGGTTGCAGCTAGAACTGATTTGAAACAAAAATGTTTTCATGAAAGCAAATCATCCAAGAATAGAAAAAATCTAGACAAATAACAACAGAGAAAAATATAAGACAAAGAACATTCATTTAAAACAAAAAATAGAAAAAAATGTTTCTTTTTACTCAATAGTATATATATAATGCTGCTTCCTTTGGTTCAGATTCAGTAAAAGACTTTTAATAATGTACCTTTTAGTTATGGATTCGAGAAATTGTGCAGTATCCTCATAGCCATTTGTTCTTGCAACTGCTTCTGGTAATAGAGGAATGTTCTTATATGCATTGAAAACCACACTTCCAGCTGATGAGTTAAAGACGACTTCAAGAAATTTTTGACCCCCAGTTTCTGCTGCTGTATATACCAACAGTTTTAAACCCTGAACTGATGGCAAACCTGAGGCTGATGGATCCATAAATCCTGTAAAAGATGTCGTAATCAAAACCGTTCCTTTCTCCTGGTAGAATTCCTGATTTGTACAATATTATGATCCTTGTTAGAGTAAATCCGAAAACACAGCAAATTAATATAAACTTGAACTTAAAGTAAAAAATAATTTAGAAATTTAGAGTGGAATGAAGTGAATGGGCCAAAATAAACCTTGGATTAAATGCAAACAGTTGCAGGTGAAGGGTACAACTCGCAGTATTAATTTTTTCCATTGTGTGGCTCAGTTTAAGTAATTGAGTGTATAAAACCAGTTTTTACTATTGTAGATAACTTTCTATGACTTTCTGTTTGACACCAGTTTACTACATACACCTGATGCAAAACACACCACCTATTTGCACGTCTTTCCAGCTCTAACTCACCAAATTGTGAAGAATGTAGGATGCCATCTGTAATGGTAGTGCAGCTTTTTCCGCATCCATTCGCCCACTCTTTGAAAAACATGTTTTGTAGATTGGGATCATGGACCAGTTGCTTGAGGGTCTCCGTTTGAGTATTGAAATATTCAATTGAAGTGGTACCAAGATGTGCTAAATCCTCCTTTACTAGTACTCTCACCTTGACCATGCCTGGCCTTTCAGCAGCTACATAACATTCAAGAACCCCATGGTTATATGGCACTAATCATGTACTTAAAAGTAAGTTTCTTTGGGCTATATGCTGAAGTGAACTTATTTAGATGGTAATTATTTGCCAGTATATTACTGAATTCAGCATTTGCAAAGAAAAATAATGATACAGCGATTAAAATATATCACTTACGTGGGATGTCATAACCAACTAGAGAGTTGTTATTTGATCTATCTAATTCCCGGACCGCTCCTAATTCTTCAAAGACAGCATATCCTGCTATAACATTTGGTGGAAGATCAGGAGTGAATTTTATCACAAATGGGTATCCTCCCTAGTTTAGTATAAATAAAATAAAGTTATTACTCACAATTTAATTAAGTCACATTTCAGTCCAAAGACTGACAATTGAGAGACCTCGAGGTCCATTTTGGAAACTAAGGAAAATCATGTACTTCCTAAAACCTTTGATTGCATAGAAAAACCTTTGATTTGTATCCCATATAGAAAAGGAATAAAGCCAATCTAAGCCTTTCATGATTGTTTCAGTACAGATTCAAGTCTGTGTCTATGCCAATAATCATTTATCTAGGTTGGGGCTCCCCTGGTCGTTTAATTCCAGTAAAGCCAGTCTTGTTAGTAAACTCTAACAGCATAATTATAGATTGTCAATCTATGTGGTCCCAAATGACTGTTAAAAAAAGATAATTACAGTATGAGAGGAAAACAAGAGAATTGCAGCCTTAATTGACAACCCCAGCTGACTGAGGAGGCCAGGGTGCCTGACTAATTATGAATATTGAAAATGGTGGTATCTGAAGATGAAGTTCATGCACAATTATCAGCAAATGATTTTTATTTTTGAAGGGGAAGCAGTACTCTCAGCTAGAAACTCAAAAGAGTGGACAGTCTCATAATTCCATGTGAACATTTATGCAATATTACCTTCAACAGTCACCTTGATAAACAAATTCAGACTTATTTCACTGGCAAAACTGTTGTGTTAATTGCAACAGGGCACCCTGAGGCTCTTAAGTGTACGCATGTTCAGTGCATCCAAAATTCTCCTGATCATCACACGAAAACAAATGACATGATTTTCGGAGCATTTTCCTCCTCATCTGAAAACACATCTGGGGAATGCTTAATAGAAAATACTTGGCCAGCAGAGGCCGGAGCATCTTTTCAGTTAAGGGATATATAATATGGGCACTACTTTGAATATTTGCAGTTAGGTACTATACTCTACCTGTAAAGGAACCCTCTGTGGATTAATGCTTATCTTAAAACTGACATCATTCAAATCAGGCAAATCTCCTAATTGAAAGAAAGTGGGAATATAAGTACAGAAAGGAAACAAAATTCATCTATTTGTTATATATCATACAACCATTAACCCAAGTGGAAGTATTAGACTGGGTGATGGACATTTACTGAGGTGCATAGCAGCAAGGTAAATTTCTCAAACTAGCCAGCAACACGGACAGAGGTGAATAGTTGTTTAGTGTATATCAAGAAAAAAAACTATTTGTATTTATCTATATCTGTTACAATAACTATACTTTTTGGGCACAAATCCTGTCTGCATTGCTTGGTGGTAAATCGCAAAGGCTATTTAGATTTGAGTGGCCAATTGATGCTGTTATACTAACAATGAAGAGTTTTAAATATGTGGATAAAATTTGATTTATCAAATGTTGTTTCCTATCATAACAAGATTTAGTAACAATTTCTGAAGTGTACATATGCTAAGTAGTTATACTGTACAAACCTTCTGAGTTATTCACATCACTACTAACATCATGTGCATCAATGCCAGAGGAATCCTCTACAGTGTCATGAGGAATCTAGTGAAAGAAGAAAAACTGACTTCATGTTGATCATGCAGGTATCATATATTCCTATCAATATCTAAACATTAAAGCACCAAAAAGTGTTTATGGTTACTGGTCAGACTGTTATGGGTGAATATATATACGTTAGGAGATGTTTTGTGTGCATTTTTTCATGTTTATAGTCTACTTCAGCCCATGCTCTACATTTTTCCTTAAAACGTTGTAATTGACAGGACAAATTATTTTTGTCTAAAATTTTTGTTGTAATTACAGTGTCTCCTTCGCAGCCTTTGTTGGGTCTCCTTGCATGCAACATGCTCTCACTCTCTCGAGAGCAAAAATGGGTAGAAGTGCCTTGTATGATGACACCAATCATTGGCTGAGAAGGAGACATTAACAGTATAAATCATAATAGTCAAATAAAAGAACTCTAAAAGACGTCTCGAGTAATTGTAAAAATTGATCTAAGTAATGACATAGATATGGTAGTTTGATACTGCAATGTCACTAAGACAGAAAAAAATTACCTCATAAATTGATACAAACTGAATGTAATAGTCAAAATCATGTATCATGTGTATAGAATGTGCAGTCTTCCAGCTTCCATCAATTAATTCTTTAATTCAAAATTTTCTCCAAGTAATTTCAACAGACCTCAAGGATGTAAAGAGCTGAATTTCCTTTTATATTCTTTCTAATGTCTTGCCCATCCCAAATTCTCTTCTCCCCATTAAATTCCAGCCTTGTTCGATTATCTACTGCAGAGGCACAGCAGAATCTGAAGATGAAACAGAACAAAGTTCTTGGTCTCAAGTTAAGTTCAATCGCACATTCAAGCCTGCAATGTGCAATTACATATTATACATATATATATTGATGCTCGAAAGACCTTACTTGTAATTTAAATTTATACATTATGCTCTAACAACATTTACAGTAACATCCAAAAGTGGGAAAGAAGTTGGGGAATGCCAGGACAAAAATATATCCTGTACCCTTCACTACCTGGTTGTGTAATCTCTCATTACTTATATCCTTACCCTAAAGTCCTTCAGACAAGATGCATTTATATGACTTAACTGCAAGTTGTAACTCCCATTCACAATTTGATAAATCATTAACTGGGTACCCTTCACCTACCTCATCTCTCAAAAAGTACTCTTTGACTAACCAGCTCCCATGACTTTACTACCAGTGGTATTACTTCCATTCACAATTCAAACAAATCAAAGGATCTTTCAGGGTACCTTTTATCTTACTCTATCTTAGCTCTCAAGCTATTTTCTAAGTTCAACTAATGAGATGTAATTGAGCATGAATTGACCACTGTGCTAACTAAATTAAATTAACTGATGCAATTCAAAGATGCCTCCATTGGCGTTCCCATGAGATCGACTATACATGCATATGGACATATTTAGCTTTTTTTTCCTAAGTGAAAAGATTTTCCAAAGTCCAAAGAGAAGGGGCTAAGTGGATTTATACAGCAAATTATGAGCCTGGTGCTCAATAAGTACACTTCCCCTTAACCGAGGGTCAAATTTAAATCCAACATTCTTTATTCCTTTGTTCAAAAGCCACTTCCAATCATCAAGCTGCAGACAAAAGGAAGTATGCTTAATTTTCCATAAAAGCTTTCAAATATTTCACACAGACCCTGGTTTATATCATTATCTTAAGGTGATTCCTCAGGGCAAAGTATATTGAGCAATTTTCAGTAACCTTTCCTTAAAATTTAATGATAATACCAATCTTCGTTTCAAGAAATACAATAAAAAAAGGTAATGCACCTTACTTTTTTAAGGGATATGATGGCCCATTATCTTACCCCATTTGTGCCTGTACTTGCACTAATCACGCCCATCATTCATCCATTAACAATACATTTTGCAGTAGCTGCATAGGAGCAAGGGTTTTTAATGTAACACTTGAAAAAATTGATTGGCAGAAAGTCTTGGGTGTGTGGAACAATTTGATATATAACTTGTGTGAAAATGATGCAATTTTAAACGACATCAGCTTCGAACATTACTCGAGTTGTTCCTTTCAAGGTGAAAATTCCCATAATCAAGTATTGGGCTTTACATGCACATGCACTTTTAGCTATATTTTTCCGATCTTGTGAATCTTTATTTAATTTCTCAAATTGAAAGAGGACAATTTGTACACCAGAAATTATGCAGTAAAAGATTAATGGTCACTCGGTGTGCTCATTTAAGAGCTAAAGAGATTGTAAAAAACTTGCATGGCTTTAGTATCAAGGCTTGAAAGCACATTCATGGTCCCAAAATGCAACAGAACACCAGAGCAGATTACTGGAACTGAAAGTAACTAAAACTACATCCATCATATATACCTCATTGATTGTCAGTAACATTAACATGTTCTAATGGAATGGACGCACTTATTTAATTGCCTGATTACATGACTTTTATGCATAATTAGGTACTAAAAGTTGGAATCACCCGAAAGTCCACCTGAAACCATCTGAAACCACCTAAAACCATCTGAAACCACCTAAAACCATCTGAAACCACCTGAAACCACCTAAAACCACAAAGGAAACCTTCAAGGAAACATTCCATCATTCTTGTTGAAAACACACTCAATTAGCTCTACGAATGGCTGGGAGTTGCACGGGAGTATGCGAATTCATTTCTTGACAAAGCACTTGCATGACAATAACAACATGCGATCGCGAATGCAAAGAAGAAACTGTTTTAAATCGAAAGAAATACGTGAAGTTTTTTCAACAGGATCATGCAAATTATATGTGAAAAAGCCCAGGAAGGCCTGAAGATTTTCAAACTTCCTAAGGAAAATTTTGAACACTGTATTTCTTTTTAATCAGAGACGAATTTATAGCGTGACCTAGAATTTCACTGACTTTGTTTTTGCAAAAGTGAATAATTACGTGGATTTTTTGCAAGGTATTTTACTGAAAATGACAGAATATAGCTGATGAATGGTGGCTTTAACTCCCACTGCCTAAGTAAATTGACTAGATAGTTGAGATTTTGAGGGAAAAAAAGCCTAAAGCCCTGTTTGTGGTGCCTATTCTGTACTGTATGGTATTATGTACGATATCTGTAGGCCGGGCTCCCTGTGGATAAACTCCATTGTTAACACTTATTTTCTGATGTTACCCGTAATTTTTTAGGCACTTTCATGTTGTTTTAAATTGTTTCGAGATCTTTTCAGGTAATTTCAGATGGTTTCCTTGGGGGTTTCAGATGGTTTCAGGTGGTTTCATTGGTGGTTTCAGATGGTTTCAGATGGTTTCAGGTGGTTTCAGGTGGTTTCACGTGATTCCAAATTTTAGTACCTACGGACTTTTATGCCCAATGGAAGATGCACGATGGAATACTGAGGAATCACCTTAACACAGCTTTGAAAAGCCCTTTATATTATGAATAACAATTATAATTATAAAACCTCAAGGGCAAATACCTTCGATTTTGCAAAACTGGCAACTTGGAACATAGTAGAGAGCACACGTCGTCTTCTGACATCTCCCGAGTGAAGAACAAATCTTTTGCAAACTGTCCTCGGGATGGTTTTTTAATCTGCACCATTCCTGCGGTGTCCGGCATAAAGACTTGACCATATCTATATGCAACATCTCTGGATAATAAGACTACCACATTTTTGCCTTTAGGACCTCCAGGAGATTTTTGAAAGGATGTCGAAGGCACCGAACCTAAAGCTTAAATAAAAATATAAACAGGAAGTCTCACATGTATACATGCAGCAGTACTAAGTCAAATTACAAGTGCAATAGGCACACATAAACATACCCTTTGAGAAAGTATTGCTTAATCAATAAAAACACAGCAGGCCTTTGAGGTCTTAGCGTTCTTTGAGTGTAATAATATACAGTTATTAATAAAAATAATAATTAGAGGTTGGACCATTAAATGCATGCAGTGACATGCTGTTCGGGTTACAACCTTGTTAGGTGGCAGAGGCAAGAAGGTAAACCATAAATCAGCCTATATAAGAGCACCATAGATTTTATTGAATCACCCAGTAACACTCACTTATTCAAGTACACAAAAGACTTGCCCATGGCCAAGAAAATTCAGAACAGTTCTATGTCTCTATGAGGAGGAAAAGGAAAGTAGCATGCAGCATCCCAAGCCTGAAAGAATCCCCAAGTGCAGCATTCTAAATATAAAACTAAAATATTTAAACACTGTATCAAGTCAAGTCATTTCACTCATTTTCAGCATTAGAGTCAGAATTAACTATCAGATCTTGGAAGTCAAATGGTTATTAAGGGCCCAAATTTGTTGAACAAAAATACTCTGGTTATAATCCCTTCCCACAATGGCATAATGGTATCTATAGAATTTTTTGAAAAATATTTACACTGAACTTTACATGATTGTTGAACTTAATAATTGAGCACATTGTTGTACTCATTCACTTTACTTGCTTCAGTTTATGTAAAACAAAAGGTCAACCGAAAATAGATCACAAAAAGTTAACCTGATTCGGTGTACTTAAAATGTAACAGGTTATAGAAAAGAGAAACAATATAAATCTAATTTACATACCAACATTTATGGCTCGATTCCTTGTGAGGATATCCAAACACGTGCGTTCACTTAATATACTAATTGATTACTAATCATGTTTCATATATTGTAATATGATTGATAAAGATTATGATGTCGTGGTAACAATTATAAATCCCACTACCTTGATTGACATTGTTATAAAATGCTGTAAATGAATATCCAATAACTGCATGAGAAAACTTATTAACCCTTACAAACACAAACCTATTTTATTTCTATTTAATGTCTATTTTAATGCTATCACCTCTATTTTTGTACTATTTTATTTTCTCAGACTTATATTTTATTCCTATTTTACCTGAAAGGGAAAGTAGAGCCACTATTTTAACCATATTTTAAGGCAAGGTTGAACAAGGTGGTGTATTTTATTTCTATTTTCTCAAAATGAGTGGGAAAATAACCAGCTAAACAGACTATTTTAATCATATTTTATTTTCTACATCAGTAAAATAGTGATCAAATAGTATGTTTTATTTCTGTTTACTGCCAATAGTACATGCTAAAGCCATTTCCTTTGAAAAATATGAAAAAAATAGGCTATCACAACCCTATTTTATCAAAGAAATTGTTGACTAATTGCAAAATAGATATAGAATAGACTGTTTCATTTCTATTTTTTGAGGTGGATTCTAATCCATTGCAAAATAGGTATTAAATAGTCTATTTTAATTCTATTTTCTTCAAAGTATCCCAGACCCACAATATTTGAAACAGCAACTAGGTGTGAAGTGTAATAACCTGTCCTATTTTATACCTATTTCATTCATGAATTCAAGCTTGACTAACATACAGTACTCTAAAGTCACAGTTTCTGTGTTGACAAAATAAAGATGGGTTCAAATTTGAAAACACTGGGTGGAAGTTTTCAAGTTTCGCGGTCATAAAAATCTCTACACAGATTCTTTAAAACTGAAACCACTAAATTAAAATATGGTCTGAAGGCTAAAGAGGCCTCTATCCAAGGGTCGCATTTGTCGCCCTGCTCATGATCATAATCTTTGTATTCACTGAAATAAGTCTTACAGTAATCCTTTTTTGAAAGGAACAGCGGACTGGCTTAACAAACTAAGTGATGGTTCACCAGTTTCCATATGTGTGAAGTCGTTCGGTTGCGAAGCGTCATATTAGTAAGTTAGTGACTCTGTGCTGAGGTCGTCCGAGGCAAAGCAGTGGAGGTCGGAAAATTCTGAGGTCAACGTCGCAAGGTTGTTCGAGGTATCTTTAGTCCCGTTTGAGAAAGATACTGGTTGTAAGGTCCACGCAAGTTTCTTCTTCTCTAGCTTTTTTAACGAAGAACGATCCTCACTCATCCGCCATTTTTTTGTCACGCTACGCTGACATCTAGTACGGTCGGCGTATATAAGGGATCTTGTAATTTTCCTTATATGGTGACATACGGGACACGGAATTTAGTTTTGGCGGGCGAAACGAACCTTGTCTCTCGATCGGAGAAGCGTGGAGTTCCGTTGGTATTTTGCCTTTTCTATTCAGATCTTGCCTCTCTTAGACACAATGAGCAACACAAAGAATAACAATAGAAGGCAAACAACACCATCATTCAAGATGGTGAAAGAGGTAAGTGAAACTGTTTTTTATTTATACAAAGTTCCAAGTTTATTTCAAACTTGAAGGTGCTTTTGATTCGAGGTCAGAATAAGCCCCAAAGTTTGTTGCATTTCAATGGCTGTAAATATAAGCTTATAGAGTGACCTGTTTCCATAAACTATGTAAACATTTACTTAATTTGAGTTTGCAGACTCCCTTGTAGTAATGCACTAGAAGAGAAACCTAAACACCTCTCAAATAGAAAGAGGGGCAACAGAATTATACCTTCGATCGTTAATTTGAAAACCCGCCATACCTGCATCATGCTCTCTTTCTTAATTGTTCTAAAATTCGAGATCACTGTAATTGGATTTTTAATCCTGGCATACAAGAATTGTTTGTTTTTCTATTAACTGAAGTAAGAATCAAAGATGAGGGAGCATGCTTAGTGATGTTGATCCCAAACTCTCTCCATCTCTCTACTTTGCCAAGTTGGTGATGATGTCCCAAGATGCACTCGCTCATACATTTACTCAGTCAGGGTTGTCCCATAAAATCTCAATTTTAGTCCACATTAGAAGTGCATCTTTTTGTGTCTGATGCAATAAGAGTCTTTATTAAGTCAATACTGAGTGCTTGTGATAGAAATTGTTCTTATGTGTATATGTAACTTTGTTCCTGAAACAGATTTTGCTATGGTTGCAAAACTTGGACAAGTAAAAAGCACAAAGAATTCAGAGCTAAGACAACCGTGAGAACTGAAGTCAATTCAATGATCCATTCCAGGATTTTTTGTAGGTAAGATTAATTTTATGCAGCTGCCTTTGCATGACTGGGATTGTGGTAAGATAGCACAATTTTGTATGGTAGAGCTTCCTGAAAGCAGACTCTCTTTGGATGAGAAAGGATCTATGCTTAGGAGGTTAAGGTGTAATGTTTGTAACTGGCTGGCTTTATAAGCCTTTATAATAGAACTATATCAACTTGACTAATTTTTGCCCTAGAAGTATGAATTTAAGCCATAAGTTTTACTGAAGCAGTACAGAAAAGTTATCAAAACCTGTTCAATTCAGTGAATTACATCATTTTGCATCAAGGAAACCATAATCATAAGGGAATTATTTAGCAAATTAATCTTTCTAACAAGTAAATTACCTACTGGTGGATGAAATATCAGTTATTGATCATTTCTGTTGTTTTTTTTATTTCAGAGTACAGGAAAACAGTGAAACATAGGGAAACCACAAAGAGGAAGCCACTGCAGCTATCTAAATGCAAGGACAAACTTTGCTTTTTAAAATTTAATTCTACTTTAATTCTGTTTTCTATTTTTATGAAAACTTTGTATCCTATCATTTCTATGTAAACTGAAAGTACTTGTTGTCACTTCCTTTGGATACAGATTGAAGACTGGAGTAAATTAATGGCATTGTTTAAAACTTGGTCTTTCCTGAGTGACAATTTTTTTTAATTTCATGTAATGCATGCAATCTAGTCTAGAGAGAGGTTATTGCATAAACATATGAAGTATTGATCATTAAATCATTTGCAATGGGAAAATTGCTACAACTTAACACACAAAAGTGATAATCCTAGGCTGAGGATTGGGATATGCTTTTTTGATCTTCACCTTCTTTCAACCTATTTTATAGCCACCTTATTCTGGATCCATACACTCTAAGCGCTATTTTAAACCCTTTTACCCTGCATGACAAATACATTAGGAGCTATTTTAAATGTATTTGTATCCTATTTTTCTGGATTTTTTCCTTATTTTATCCCTGTTTTTATGCCTATTTTATCCTTATTTTGTCTATTTTATCCTTGTTTTGTCTATTTTATCCCTGTTTTATGTCTATTTGAGAGGTATTTGATTCCTATTTTTTCAAGTTTTTTCCTCTTTTATTCCTATTTTAAATGTACTTACATCCTATTTTTGTTTTTTTTTCTATTTTATCCCTGTTTTATGTCTATTTTATCTTATAACTAATATTTCATTAATGCTATTTTAATACTATTTTATCAGTGAATTGCATGTGCATTTTTTCTATTTTAAAGCTATTTTTACAGCAGTTATGACTTGCCAACCAGACTATTTTTTTACTATTTTTTGTTCAAAAGAATAGCTTTCAAATGGTTAAAAAACAGCTTTCAAATAGTCTGGAAAATAGAGAAAAAATACACAAAAAATAGGTAGAAAATAGTTTGAAAAATAGACATAAAATAGATATAAAATAGGCACTTTTTTCGTAAGGGAAGGGTTAATCAATCTCAACCCCATGATTTTGTTTGGAACCCTAACAATTTATAAACTCATCTGGGTCTGAAAAGTGAAAAAATACATGTCTGAACATGTCGAACCACCAATTTCAAGGGATCATAAACACTGAACACTACATGATTGTTGAACTTAATAATTGAGCTACTATTTATCGAGGTTTGGACTGTGAATCCTTTTGGATCCTTCCGGCGTGGCGTCACTGTTGGCTCGAGGCCTTTTAACTTGTTATAGGTATATAATTACATATATGAACTTTTTTATTTTATTTATCATCTATACTATTATGTAGTATGCTTGTAAATCAGTCGTTTTTCAATACTTGTATTGCCAGAACTGATAATACTGAATAAACCAATTATAACATTCTTAAATTTTCTCTTTCCATTATTCTCTTAAAGATGAAATTTCCATCTTGCTACATTTTTTGATATTTCTTAAAATGATGACTTGGTGCACTGGCCTGTTCAACTTTCTTAGTTGTTCATGACAACTTTTTGTTTATTTTATCTCAGTTGAAGTTCTATGAAAGTTGGATTACAACTTCTCCAAGATTTTTGTTTGTGTCAGGACTTGATGCTTTTGTGCAATTCACACAGTCACGTGCACAGGTGTGTCCAGAGATTTTCCCCTTAACAACTAACCCCTTAACGAGCCTAACAACTTGACTGTTCAACCCAAATTTTTTGTGTTCCGTTTGCACTAACCCTTCCAGGTCTAGTCACACCTGGTAAAGTTGTTAAAACAAAACAAAAACAAATTAGATTCATCCATTCCACTTTTATCAAAAACCACAACACTGCAAATAATTATGCCATCCCTTAACTTATATTTTTAATCTTTCTATCAACAAAGGTATTTTTCCGGATAGTATGAAACTTGCTAAACTAGTTCCAGTTTCTAAACTAGGCAATGTTGTTCATGCAATAATATCATAGGTGACAACTTACTCCTTAACTTTAATTTGGTGCAAAATTTCAGCATTAATTTTTAATTTCACATGTGAAATTACAAAACTGCCATGGTAACATCTATTGTATCTCGCTCAAGATTTAAGATGGTGACCCTTGAAGTTACGAAATTAAAAGAAGCGGCTGAAAATTTAAATATGAAAAAGAGCCAAATTAACTGGGTGTGAGTTTTTGAGAAGTGGTGTGACAAAAATTGCCTTGAGAAAAACCTGGAGATGATTCTTCCCAAGCAGTTGGATAAAGTACTCAAGCAATTTTACACCTCCCTGTGTAAACAAGACGGAACATAATTTAATCATCAGATAATTATCAGAATTTTGACAAAACGCACGTGAAATTATTTCCTAGTTTCACTCGTCACCATTTGATTACACATACTAATTATCAACCTATTTCAGTTCTCTCTTCCATAAATAAAACATTTGAGAAATGTGTTTTTCATCAGCCTATGTCCTATCTTACAAATGAAGACATGATTTCCTCCAAAAATATGGATTTAGATCAGGTTATGCAGCCTCTGACTGTTCATGTCTAGTTGACCTTACTGAAAAAGTAGCTTCTTCTCTTGATCAAGGACACTATGTGATTTCTTTGTTCTTAGACCAAAGTAAAGCTTTTGACACAGTAAATCATCAAATATTACTAAACAAGCTTAAATACTATGGATTACAGCAAAATGAAAATAATTGGTTCCAATCTTATTTTTAAGTATATATAACAGGAAACAGCAGATGCACATAAATGGCTTGCTTCTGAGTCATGTTCCACCTCCACTGGTGTACCTCAAGCATTAATTTTGATACGGTACTACATAGGACCTTTGCTATTGATCATTATTTTTATATATGACCTTCCCAAGTCTAGATCTCCTGCTTATTTTTCTACAAGATTATATGCAGATGATAGATCTTTAGCAGCTTCTGGAATTGACCTTGACAATTTATTGTGTGAAATTAACAATCATTTGCCAGCTGTCTAAAAATGGTTATGCAGTGATAAAATGACCTCAAATTTGACAAAAACCATAAGTAACTTATCTTTATGCCCCTTCAAAAGGAAAAATTACCATTTGTTCCCACCATTAGAGTTGCGAAATGTTCATTTAGAAAAGTCTTCTTGCGTCAAATACCTTGGTGTGCATATCCATTGTCGATCACCTTACTTGGTGTGATCACATCGACTACATGCATATGTGGCAAAATTAGCAAAAATATAAATATAATGGTTAAGTTATAACACTGTCAGTGTCTCTGCAGTGGTAACACTTATCAATTTGTACTATTCTCTTATGTATTCTTACCTTACTTATGTTTGTACACTATGGGGAAATAAAGAAAGCTCCACTGTCTCAAATTGTAAAATTACAAAACAAAGCAGTTGTATCATAAATGATGTTCCATTAATGGAATCAATAACTTCACACTACTAATTATCCCTTGCTAAAGCCTTTTGAAATTTCCTTATATTGTTAAACTGAACACATATATGCTTTTTTATGATTATTTCCAAAATGAAAAGTTTCTTAATTAATATACCTGTTTCACTGGTAGCTGAGCTACATCACTATAATACCAACAGTTCATCATCTAATCAAGTAGTCATACCCTCATTTCAAACTAATCGTGGGAGAATCTGTACAAGCATTAATTATTGGAACATTCTTTTGGAATAGCCTTCTGCAATTAATTAGAGACAAACCATCTAAAAAGATGTTTAGAAAAGCACTTTTATGCTGGTATCTTGCTCAATACTAATGAAACACTACCTCTTTGACAATTCACTGAGCTATTTTAATTTATAAGTTTTCCTTTACTTTTAAATTACACATTTAATTCTTTCTTTTGTTTATACTGGTGTAATTTAAGGGGCACAATATTAGTTTATCTAGACATGCCCCTCTCCTCTCCTTCCCATGTACAATGTGACTCAGCTTAATAGGTAAAATTTTGCATTGTTTCCTTGAAAATGTTATATCTTTTACTATACTATACTTTTCACCCTGTATCTATTTCTGCTAAGGTTTGTAGAAATAAATAAATGTAATGTAAATTTAACTTGACTGTAATGTCACAAGATAATTACATACTTGATTATAATCATAATGTGTTTACTGAGTAGTGCCCAGACTTGCCATATTTGCTGAGTTTACTAAATCAGTCGAAAGAGTTCATGAAGTACAGAACATAACATTAAAACAGACTTCTCTTTAAACGTCATTTTCAAGAAATTTCTGAAATGGTCATTCTGACAACTGGCAACAAAATTGTTGTACTATTGATCTTTTTAACTCCCCAATACTTCAATTTTCTCTCTTTTGCCCTTGTTTAGTTGACCCCTGTTACCCACAAACCATTGTTTTATTGTATAGATATAACAACAAAGTTGAAATGGTAAATTGGCCACCGTAACGATTACAAAAGCTGATGTTTCGAGCGTTAGCCCTTCGTTGGAGCGAATAGAGGAATTGTGGGTTGTGTGTGCTTTTAAAGGCAGAAAATGGAGCTACGTTATTGGTGGGAACATGGCAACAAGAAAAACGCGAATAAATTAGTGGAATGAAAAGCATTCGTTGATCCCTGTGGGATTTAGACTGCCGGTTTGAAATATGAGGTTTTGTTCAAGAGTTTTACGGCTTTCCGTTCTACCTAAATGTAAGGAAAGACTGCAGATTGCCATATGTTGCTTAGAATGATTAGGTAAATTAAAGTGTCTAGCGACTGGTTTCGATGTATCCTTGTCATTCTTTTCCACGTCTCAAAGGTGTTCTCGGAATCAGTCACCTAGTCTTCTGCCTGTTTCGCCGATGTATATCTTTTTGCGATAAGTGCAAGTTATGATATAGATTACATTGGCGGAGGTGCACATGAAGTAATCGGTGATCATAATGGATCGTTTACGTCCCGATATTTTATCAGTGTTGTGAATGAAAGGAAACATTTTGCATCCTGCACGAGCGCATTTAAAAGTGCCTGGTTGGTCATTAGTCTGAAAAGAACTTCAGACCAAAAAATTGCCTATATTTTTGTCGCATTTGAATGAAACGAGTGGAGGCTGCGAAAAGATAGTGCTTGTCTCTGGATTGTTTTGAAGTAATTTAAAGTTTTTAAGAATGATGGATTTAACTGAGTGGTTGTGAGGGTGAAACGTGAGAGTCAATGGAACGTGGTTGGAATCTTCCTTATGCGACGTTTGTAGTGCTGAATGTCAATCAATAAGTTGGGCGCAGTGGTAACCTGCTTGAATGAGAGAAACAGGGTAACTAGTCGTTTATCGAAAAACTGGCACATTGACTCTGATTTGTGGTGGAAATTAGAGTCATCACTACATAAACGACGAAGTCTTAGAAACTGAGAAAAAGGAATGGAATTCTTAACGTGAGATGGATACAAAGACGAATATAACAAACCAGTCGCTAGACACTTTAATTTACCTAATCATTCTAAGCAACATATGGCAATCTGTGGTCTTTCGTTACATTTAGGTAGCACGGAAAGCCGTAAAACTCTTGAACAAAAGCTCATCTTTCAAAACGGCAGTCTAAATCCCACAGGGATCAACGAACGCTTTTGATTCCACTAATTTATTCGTGTTTTTCTCGTGGCCATGTTCCCACCAATAATGTAGCTCCATTTTCTGCCTTTAAAAGCACACACAACCCACAATTCCTCTATTCACTCCGACGAAGGACTAACGCTCGAAACATCAGCTTTTGTAATCGTTACAGTGACCAATTTACCATTTCAACTTTGTTGATATATCCAAATTATTTTGTTACTCCCACCGACGCAGCCCCAAACAGTTTCTTTCCAAACTATCAGCCTTTATTCAATTGTTTCATAATTCTATGAACTTTTAGCCAGCATTGAATAATGGTGGCTCTGTTATTCTTCAAATAAATAGAACCCATCAAAAATGAAGTATCAACTAATTTTCATGTTCAATGTAGTTCAAGGATATATAAGAACAACTTTAGACACCCATATAAACAATGAATGCATGAAAAAACAGAGGTTAATTAAAGTAGAAAAATTCTTGAAAAGAGCAAATTGGATTTAAAATTCACAATGTCCACTGGGTTTACTCAAAGGTTACTACAAATGTTCAGTCTG
This sequence comes from Stylophora pistillata, assembly GCF_964205215.1. Lineage (NCBI taxonomy): Eukaryota > Metazoa > Cnidaria > Anthozoa > Scleractinia > Pocilloporidae > Stylophora > Stylophora pistillata. The sequence continues at coordinate 6,288,147 of NC_142523.1, forward strand.
AACTTTCTAAAATGACTTTCATATATAATTATGCATTTTTCATTACCAGCTGATGTGTGCAGTAATGCACAGTCTGTGTACTATGTATGTGTAATGCTTTGGATTTGTTCAGGTATCAAGTAATGCGACATTACACACAAGTGGTAAGCGCCCCAAGAACTGGGAAAATTTTTCTTTATTTTGCGCAAAAATCTGTTATCAGTTCAGTGAGACAACTGCACCCAACGATTTTTTAATTCTTCCACATTTTAGTAAGCCTTACTAATCTTCAAAGGTACCCTTGTCTTGCCTTAAAGCAGTACACATATTTGTTTGGCATGAAACCTGATAGATTTTTCAATTTACAAGCTAAAATTTGAAGAAATACGGTGTGTCAACCAAGAAAATATGATCTCACTTTTTGAGTATTTAAAGAAAAAGGCCTCCAAATTAATTAATTTTGATGCTGCAATCAAACGGTAAAGATGGAAGATTTGTACCTTGGGATGCTACATGACAATCACTGCTCAGAATACTCAGAATACAACTACTTTGCAAATGACGCTCTCAAGTTTACGTTTAAGCTTCACCCTAGGTCCAAGTACAATACTCAATTTGTATATCCGTGTGATTGACATTTGGTGGTTAACAAATGTACTGTTGTTTCTCAGTGCGCCCACGATTGACAAATTGAAAATTTGACGGGGACAAATTGTCGAGATCTTTGATGTGGTAAAACAGATTTTGTCCGCCGAGTGTACCTGGGCCCCTAACTAGGCAACCTTAAATAATTGTCTGATATGCTAGAGAACAAGAAGCTGTATGAAATCTGCGTTGACAAATTAAGATCAAGTATAAGCAATAGAGAAATTTTCCTTGTTTTCCTGCAACAGTTAACATTAGTTTTTTTTAAGACTGTTGGTTACTATAGCGTTGACTCATCTTGTCTGCTTTTGTGTTATCTTGAGCGGCCCAATCAATCCACCCACCTCATTTACATGTGTCGGGAGGCTTTCAAGAATAAGGCAAACACGATAGACGCTATTCTTATTTAATAACATGTAAATGAGTGGCCGGGTATTCCGAAGTCTAGCCGGACCTTGCTACATCAATAATATTTGCGTTTAAGAAGCGAGCCTTTAAGTATGCACCCGTTCTCTAAAATGAGGAAAATAAAGAAGTGGGCTTTTAAAGATCACTTACTCTGATCATGTGGTTCTTCGTGTGTTTGATCGGCTGTTTCATCCATAATTTCAATATCCTCCTCTACGACCGATAAGCGTCACGCATCAGTAAGTTACTTGACTTCTGTTTACGTAGGGTTTTCACACCGCAAAGTTACGATTCTGAACCAGTGGAACAATTCTCTAAAGAGATGCACTGTATGTTTCCTTACAAAAGTTTCTTGAGGTAAGCGCCTGAAGTACAAGGGAGAAAAACTCATTGTAAAATTGAGGAAGGTCGCTTGACACCGTGCCTTATTGTTAGTGGGTGCGCACGCATAAACGGAAGGAAGGGTTAACAATTACAACCTGTTTGGTTCCCAGTACAGTCAGTCATTCAAATTTATCATTCGTTGCGGTATCGATCTCCAGCCCTTGTCAGTCTTTGATCTTTGTTCGGTAGCTTTCAGATATCGTTAAAAGTTGTAATAAAATTCTATTTTCGTTCAGTGGCGAAAATAATTTTACTTTTCGACTCTTCTTACCCGAGCTTGAGCTCTCTAAGGAGTAACTCATTTCGAGTACAAGTTACGAAGTTTCCGAAAAATAAGATGCGCGCGCAGAAACGGAAGTGGCCGCTTATGGTACTACCTCTTCGCTCAGTAACGCTATCCGTCAACGTACTCAAGCGCATCAGAGCTTAGTGCGCTAATTTTTGGAAAAAAATAGAGGTTCATCGAACTCCAATACTAATGCAATGGTCTTTGCTACTGAGAAAAAACGTCGCGATCATAGTGTTGCACGATGTCGTCAAAGTCAGACTATTCGTGACTGAACCACTGATCTCACGAATATTAAACTCTCACGGGAAAATAGGATCCTTAAGCAATCAGGACGACAACACCGAAGAAAACGTCGATTATAAATTAAATCTTAAGAGTTTCACGAATGGGTGAATGTGATTACCGTCTCTTCTGGCGCTGGACCTCATCTAAATCATAAGATATCGAATTGATGCTCCTCAGATCACGCAAATTTGGGGATTTTACGTTGTTGTTTAGCAGAAGACGGCTAAGAAATGAACAAGAGTTTAAAACGGGCGTGCGAAGCTATTGATGTGCACATTAAATTTCTTGTTCGGTTAAGCGCTCTCGTTGCTGCCACCTTCGTGGTTGGCACAAGATCTCTATTTATTCAAACACCGAGGACGCCTGAACGACATCTACAAGCCGAATTCTCAGTTAAATGTTTGAAATGGAAACGAAAAATTGATGAAGTACTTGTACAATAACCGTAGCTAAAGAAAACGAACTCACTTTCCCTCCTACTTTCCTTCAAAAAAACGGTAAAAATTATCCTCTGAGAATCTAGCACAGATATATGGAGGGTAAAATCTATTGTGGCCAGGCAAAATTTGTTAGCACACAAAGGAGACCCTCAGCAAAGATCCTGCAGTGAGATTGGAGTTCAGTTTATGAAAGAAAGTTACTTACTTGGCTTCAATCCTTGAAACTTTTCAGGAAACTCCAACTCTACGTCTCAAGGACCAGCAATTGTGCTTTCCTCCGTACGGCGAGAGCTCTTTATACACTAACGACTGGGTGCGCGCACATAAACGGAAGTTGCTGTTTACTCGTGATCGCAAGAGAAAAAAACATGATAAGAACAGTACCCAAGACAGATTCAATTCAAGTTCTAACTTCTGCTGAAGCAACATAGCTTTAAGAGCGTTCAAAGAAACTTGAAAAATCCAAATTACATAGCTGTTATTTTTGCCCCAAAGATCAACGATTCTCACTATAGTTATGGGGATGAGTTTGCCTAAAAGTAGACTGCTTGTCAATTTAAAATTATGTGACAGAATAATCAATCGTTATTTGGGGGGTAAAAATAGCGTCGCACTAGTCACGCTCCCTAACTTATTTCATTCTCAAGCCAATATATGGCAAAGTTCTTCGAGAAAACAGGAGAACGGAAATGAGGTAATTACCCTTACAATCATTTAACATTATCCTATTTGCTCTGCGAGAAATCATCTCGGCTTAAAGCTCGAAATGGAAACTACCTGTGCGTGAAATGTAAATGTTGGTTCTAAAAATCTGCCCTCCGAGCACAGACATCATGATCACGCCTATAGGTTGCCCGCGCAGAAACGGAACTGCTGGTGTTTGTACAGCCTTTCCGTACGCGTGACTCAAAAGGGCCAGTTTAAAGAAGTCACGCAATATAAACAATTTTTGATATCTTTGTTAAAAACTGAAAACTGAATATCCTTTGGTAAATTGAATTGGGTCAATGATCGTTTGCTCAATTTTTGAGCAAAGCGGGGCTGAAGCAAATACCTTGCCAGGTCTGTATGCTGAGAAGGAAAGTGTACTTTAGTCCAAGATAAAACACATCGTAAACCTCCCATGACGAATTCTCTGTCTTTGTCATATATAACTTCTGAACATTTACTGGTAGTAGAGCATCAGATCAAAACCATGTTGTCAATATTTAGGCTAAAAAGAGGGCAAGCAAATTCCTTGCCAACTGTATGCTTACAAGGAAAGTGACTTTCAATCCTTCCTAATAGTGAGTAACTTTATATTTTGTTTTCTATTACTCTGAATTTGCCAACATGGTTGAGTTATCAAAAGTACAACTGTCTAAAAATAAGGCAATTTTGGTTTTATCAACTGAGTTGTTAAAAATTATGTAAAGTGGCCTCCAGAGTTTCAAAGCTGACATTTAGCCCTTTGTCAGAGGGAAACATTCACATTCACATTCCCATTTGTTGAATAAAATATTTAGAATGTTCTATTCGAGGGTGGAAAAAAGCTGTACAGCTCGGCATACAGCCACATGAGATGCAAAATACAGGGAGATAAGATTGAGTGTCGGTCATTATAGGAAAAGTAATTGTTTATCTTTGGTGACTGTTTATAATTGCTTCATTGGGGTGAAGTGTTGAAGTATATGATGGAAAGAGGTCAAAACCTATTTCCAGCAAAATGTATTGGGCTTTGTATTTTGAAAGATGACCTTGATTGATTGTCAAAAACTTTTCAAAGTTTTATCATTCCTCTCTATAGCAGTGCTTTCTGTTCCTTAAACCACTATTCTTACCCCTCCCCTGCCTCAAGAAGTTTAAAAGTAGAGAAATTTTGTGCCCAGACTACCTTTTGTCATTTCCCTGCTTACTAGCACTTGAAAAATTAGTGACACCCCTGGTCATATAAATACTTAAAATGGGAAAATATGACTTAAGGATCCAGCCCACAGCTTTGAATAAAATATTTCCTTGTTGTGCCCTCTTGCTTAGACAATATGTGCATACTACAAGTGTTGAAAAACATCATTCTAGCCATCGTTTCAGATACTAACAAAAAGCATCCCAAGGTATCCAAGTTTGCACTCTTAGCAGTGAGAAAAAAAAAATACAAACACAGGTTAGAGCCTTGTTGGAACGCCACAAAAAAAACTGGAATGAACTGATAAGCACAAAATTAGCCAACTGTCAACCTTCTAACATAAGATATGGGCTTTATTGTACTCAAGAAGCAAAAAATCATCAGAACTATGACAGATCATTAAAAACAAATCTCAATAAGTACAAACATAAGCCTCTGGTACAAACTTGGGTCCTTAAGGGTCACTCGGAGAGTAGTTTACATGAATATCAATATCACAAATAATAAATTTTCCGCTCTGAATATTTCATTTCAACTGTTCTCACTAGTTTACTCAACTTCAGTTATAAGCTACCATTCCAAGTTACATTATATGGAAATGCACAGCGCCAACTGTTGTGGAGCTGAAAAACACTCCAAATATCCGAACATCAGCTTAATTGAAATATAAAAAATTAATCCATTTACACTTGTTAGACACGAGATTGGTTATAACCAACTATTATCTCATGTCCCACACGCACTCATGGAATAATTTTTAAATATGTATGCTTTACTAACCAAGCGTGAGGTCAAGATGGCTGGATATTGCCCGAGTTCTTTTTTTGCATTTTTATGGACCGAGACGAGCGATGTATTAACATGCAATACGGCTTCAAGTGTACGAATTGGTATTGGATATCAGGCCATTTTCCCAAAGAGGTTACTATTACATGGAAAAAAAAAATTTCAATGTTTCACCTTATTTTGACTATGGGATTTTTGTTCTCTGTGTCGTTATTTTCCCCATCTTATGTGATTTGAGCGATCTTTTGGGTTACCCGTTCATCCTCTCATTTAGGAATTCTCAGAAAGAAATGGCAAGGCGAAAAACTGTTTTCTGGACAGCCAGAGAAGCGAAAATTGCGCGCAATAACATCCGCACGACCACAATTCCACGGAAAATCCATTAAAGAAGGTCGAATTTTAATTTCGAAGCTCTACAGTCATGCAATAACCGTAAGTGACGCCATGCGACAGGTTATTTCACACTACTTTCCACACAAAAAAAGCGGAAGTTCACCACGACACATTTCCCAAGTAACTGTATCATGGTTGGCAAACAAAGTTACGCAAAATGCGCGGGTGCTACCGTAACTTTGTCATCGAACGTTTGTTTTTTTGCGATTCGATTCACCCAAGGTCCCTTGGCTTGCTTCACCCTGCTCTCCTTCGCAGCCGTTTTGTTTGGATATCATGCAATGCTCGGGGAGCGTTGCGTGATATCCCAAAACGGCTGCGAAGAAGATAAATCGTCCACTGATATTCGCAATCGTTAATGGTTACGGTCGACCTCTGCATTCCGAGAAAACCCCACGAAAACAGACATCAAAAGCTTCTTTTTTTTTCGATCTCCACATAATTCATTGTTCGTTTCTAGGTAAACTTCGTTTATGTTCGATCATGTAAATATGTTGTCTATTCGAAATGTCTTTATTCATTTATGTAATACATAAGTCAAGTGCTCAAATGGTTCGTTGTCTCTTCATTCTTTGTCTCGTCACGATGAGTGAATGTGAGTGGCCTAGGTGAGTGGGGAGACAGGTTAGTGCAAGGATGTAGTCCCGCTGAGATTGCCACAATGCTTCCCCTGTGAACGTTAGGTCTAACACATTTGGTCATTCTGCGGCTCTCCACTTATAGACGATACTTCATCAAAAACAACTGGTGACTCCGCTCGCTCGTGAAGAGGTAGTAGCAGTTTGTCCCCTGAAAGAGATATGTACTCTGGCAATGGAAGAGACAACAGAAGTTCTTCAGTCGACAAAGGATTTGCCTTCAAAACTCGTGAATCCTCGCTAATGAATGGAAGATCAAGCCATTACAATGAGCAAAGCTCTGGGAGGAAGTTAAGAGACTGAAAGTCGAAGTCTCTCACCAAACATAAATACAAGGGCATTTCGGCCGAGAGGACGTGGCAACGGCGGTAAGGAGATCTACCTTCGACGTTCTTTTATGATGCATCAACACGGAAAACATTCAACTTCGCGAGAAAGAAATAGAGATCGAGATAGGGAGAATAGTCTAAAGCACTCACTTAGAGGGACGAGAATATCTCCGGAGAAACATAGGAAAGTTTTGTGAGATAATTCTGTTGAAGAAAAAAGTCATAACGATGACCGTAATTCTTTGAGATGCCTCGAAAGAACGCAAAGTTTACCAACTTCTGCCTCCATGGATGTGATACCTAAGAAGGTATAGGTAACCTCCGCCAAAACTTGCAGCGGAACTCACCACAAACTCCGCATGTTTTATGCAACGAATGATACAGGTGCTGGACCTACGAGGTCTCTCTCCTTGGATTCAGCCTGGTCTTTGACTAAGTACTCTGTACCAGGCCCCAAAAAAACATCATCAAACAGTAAAGGTGAGCACTAGGAGACAGCTGCTAAAAAAGCTGATATAGTAATCAAGGGAGGGGAGAAAAATCCTGATAATCTTGTCGAGCCTTTGTTGTCTAATGGTCCATGTTGCTGTCGTTCGCCTTTGAAACTGAATGGAGGTACATCTGACAATAGCGATCAGAGGGTTACTCAAGTCCATGGTTTATTCAACGACTTGAGGTCTGACAACATGACAGTGCTGCGGGATCCAGGATATGACAATTGTGATGACTAAAGATTGACGGGGAGTTACTAATTACCAATTTATACAGCGAGTATTTACATGTACTGATCAATAGCGCTTAACATGTTGTTGTTAAGGTTCAGACCGACGTCAGCATATCGGGTGCCTCTGGCAGCCGCTACAGTCCATGCAACGGTCTCACCTTCACCCACCCATCCCACCTCAGGGCAAGACATCCACTACACAGTAATCTCGTGCGTGGGAAATTAACGTCTACTACCCCTAACCCTGCAGGAGACGGGGCCTACGGTTTATTCGTCCTTGTCCGACAAGACTAGAATATGTATCCATTTCTTGATATTATAGAAAGATAGCAAATTCTCCTCAGTTATTTTAAGACCATGAGTATTGGTCCGGCCGGGGCTCGAACCCTGGACCTCCCATGCCACACAATAAAAACTGGTGCTCAAACCAATTGAGCTAATCGGGAGGCAAATACAGTGTCAACTACTTCTTTTCCAGATTCAGATTACATTAATTATTGTTACTCCGAGCTCAGATCTAGGACATAAAGAGGCATCAGCTATGCAGACGCTTTTGCAGCCGATAGGAAAAGAGGCACCTTTTGAAAATGACCGAAGAAACCCTCTGAAATGTGTATCCCATAACGAAGTATTGTTAAATATTCGAGCACCATGTGGGACGAATTTAAAAGAATTCTCCACAGCCACTGACCATCACATCAATACCTCGTCAAAAGTAGCAAAAACAACAAAATCAACATAAAACTTGGCTAATTCTGACATCAGCGGTAACAACTTAAGGGCTGATGAGACTTCGGTAACTTCCGTTACCGGCAATATGCCTGTTGCATGTGCGAGTGATATTTGTGCAGGTGGACATGACGAACAGATGGTGTCTCTACTAAGGTATTCAAATCAGGTTCAGAGCACAAATCCGAAGATGCAGGGTAAAAATGAGAATGACTTTGAAAGTGACGGAGGATTTCAAAGGCAGGCGTCAGTTAGTCAAAATGGAGACAACACATCTCATTCAACCCCCGCTAACATTAAGAGGCCCTGCCCTGCTTCCAATGAAGAACCTTTTCGCACCAACAAAGTGGCTCGGAAAGCTCTCAAACTTATCATGCCAACAGATCGAACACCTGATCGCCATGGGAAAACGAACGCAAATTCTTCTTTTTCTATTAAGACTGCCTCTTGTACAATCACATCCGCAGATATAGATATTGTACTTGGCGATGCATTTTTCACTAATGAACCAAATCATCTTGGTAAGAATGTGTACGTAGAAAATGATTCCAGTTGTGGGAATATCGGCATAAAAAACGGAGACAGTTATATTTTCAAGAATGACCGTTTTACTTGTGCACTGAAAACCGGCACTTTGCCACCGACAAGGAATATTTGAAGTTCACCTTCAATGTCGGTCAATCGTTGGTGATATGTTTTTGTTCATCAGAGTCTGCCCATTGTGCTTTTCACGGAGTGTAACCATTTCGTTGAGCGTCATAATAAAATTTACAGAACTTTTTCCGCAACAAACTTTTAAACGGATACGCCCGAATTCCTAAGCCTCTTCCCTGGTATGGAGTTATCGATGGAATTTAGTTTGCAAGGTGATTATGAACATTCGTAGAAACTTGTCAGATTGTCAGATAACTGGTGTTTCGTTCCAGATCCTGAAGGTGGATATCGATTAAAAGAAGTCCGGAAAATACATCTAAACGTCAGTTAATAAGGGAAACACTTCAAGATAGCGCCAAAAAAAAAAAGGTGCAATTTAGTCCTAGGCTTCTTTCTCTTTAAACAGACTTTACTCTGTCTTTAGTACTAAATTTATGGTCCTCTGTTTGTGATTTTACCGTTGTAGGTTTACAAACAGGAATGCCAAACAGTGATCAGTGTGGTTAAGAAGTTAGTGAGGTGAGGAAGTAAATCGTTTTTCAGGGTGAATGGGTTTTGAACATCTAAATCCTTTTTAATCATTTTGCGACGTTTCAAATGAATTAGCTCTTAGTTCTTCATGCGGGATACAGTTTGTAAAGGGTATACAAAACAAAAAGAATTATTCAGCAGCATTTTACTTCACAACAAATGCGGGTTTGTAAAGCAATCTCCAATTCAGTTTCGAAAGTAATCCGAGGTCGCATTGGGTTTGCTTCGCTTTGCTCTGTGATTGGTCCAGAAAAACTCGTGCCAGTCTCGTAACCGATCGACTTGGTCACCCTCGTTTTCCCGCGCTTTAGGCAGCTTGACTGTTTTTATTTTGAGCCCTCAGATTGGATTTATTTGAAAGATTTGCCTCTGTTATTCGTTTTTGAAGGCTCTAAGAGCATTAAAAATATCGAGAGGTGGGTTGGATGGTCGTTAGTTGTAGCCATTGTGTAATGTTTCATAGAGGTACGGGCGCTTGTGAAGCGCCACAACTATTTTTAGATACCCTTATTCAAAATTTGAGGCACGGTGGCCTCATGGTTGGTGCTCTCGACTCCGGATCGAGTGGGTCCGGGTTCGAGCCCCGGCCGTGGAAATCGTGTTGTGTTCTTGGGCAAGACACTTTACTCTCACAGTGCCTTCAAATTCTGATTCGCTACCCCGCTCAAACGAATATAAAACATTTATCACTCAATAAGTAACCACAATTGGGGTGTGTCCGTATGCGACCCTCTTTATTATGCCTTCATCAACAAAATTGGTAGGAATGGTACATCAACGGAATTAAAACTCGGAAATGTAAAAAATTAAGCAAGAAAAAGTACCCTACAAAACAAGCTAAACTATGTTCGTATATGCAAAGACTACCTCTAAGAGAAACTGACAATCCCTGGTCACTGGGTATTTAATTTTAAGGGCGTAGAGACGGTCGTAAGACGCGAATGATTATAAATGACAACAGCTAGAATATATAGCCTACCGCTAATGAAGCAATGTGACAACATACCATGCAACACCCCAAAGGAAGGGTTACGTGACTCATGATAAATACATCCCTTCACCCAGGCGTATTAAATGGGTATCGGCGAATTCAATGCTAGGGGTAACCCTGCGATGGACTAGCATTCCATCCAGGGGCGGGGGGGGGGGTAGAAATACTCCTAGTCGCTTCATACTACGGGAACCGGAGTTAAGCGTCGGCCCGATGAGCCACATGGCTCCTAAGTAGGCTTTGCCCCCCCCCCCCTTTATTCAAAATACGTTACATTGGCAATCTTATATAATCCATAGAAAGAAAATGAGCTCATTTATGTAGGGAGTTAAAGTTGAAAATAGTTTAAATTGGCCTTTGAAACAGACTTATTCCATTTGTTACTCTTCTCCGCCGGGAGAGCTACACTAGAAATACGTCACTCACGCAGGATGAGGCCTAACCAACAAATTTGATTTTTTTTCTCCTTTAGTAATGATCCGAGACTGGAAAATCTGTTACAGAATGCCATGCATCACACCCTGCAGGATATGGGACGAAGGTGTGTGCAAGAGCTTGAAAAGTAGGCTTTACCTGGAACATGGGTTCCTACGCTTTCTTCCCAATATTCCGGTACTCATCAACGTTTTCCAGAGTGGCTAGTTTATGTGGAAATCGAAAAGGGATGTTATGTTGCTCTACAATGGAATTAACACCAGCACAAATTTCTTTTAAGACCTTTAAAATATGACAAGGGCGACGACGACGAGAAGGTAGCGAGAGAAAAAAATTGACAAGGAGCAAAATCACGTGCGTTTCCAAACCTTTTACATTTCCAATCGGTTGTTTGCGGAACAACATAGCGTAGGATCATCAAATTTTGTGTAGTCTGAGAGCAATAACATCGGACGGCACACTATTCACGTTTCTTACTCAAAGCAGCCTTCGCATTTTGTGCTGACTTGAGGTCTGACGCTGCTTCTAATGAAAATCTTGAAAAAATATATAGAAGTTCATTCACCGTCGTGACTGCTCAAAATTTCCCAATGTCGAATCTCGTAATATATGATTATTTCAGCATCTTACATTGTACAAGAACAATCCTTACCGTAATATGGAAAATAAACGTTTAGCTCCGCTCCAAAAACAAATTTGCCGTCTAGAGTAACACCTCCCAAACTTCAAATATTGATCTTGTCACTGAAAGGAAAGAATTTTTACGCAGAGTCGTGAGGTACCCGAACGTTGGGATTGATTTGCATGCTTTTGTATTTCCTACGCGTGGTTATGTGAACCACACATAATCAAAAGTAACAGCTTTGTCGCGTTATAAAAGTCCGATTAAAGGTTTATAAGTTGTAATTTTGTTAGACGTGTTTTATCAAAGTCGTAATGAATTTCAAATAAAGATTATGTGTAGCGGCCGACACAAGCGAAGCAAAATTTCGACGACAACTATGAGTTTCGCAAATGAAGACACACTATAATGCGAGGATATATTTTACGGACAAGCCTTGAATCGTTTTATTTAACGTAGTCGTGGTATCCAAGTACTTATCGTAAACTGAAATATGAATTTATAAGGAAGAAGCTAAGCTAAATGCGAATAGACAAACCAACATTCCAAACATTCCGATATAAAGGCAAGATGCAAAGCTAGCTAAAAACTCAAACAAACTCACAAAAAAAAAACTATATATAAGCTCAAGGAAAGGAACATTAGCACTTACATAACAGTCCCGCTTGTAAGAATCGAACCAAAACGAACTTCAATATAAGTTAGGTATTCGGAAGCGAAACGGGAAATCCAAACAGACACTTACTCTAACACAGAAAACTGTAGTCTTACGGCAAACGACAACAACCAAACGATAAACAAAAAAAACTTCAACTACTCTTCTCTAAAAATCGCACACGTCAACATTAAAAAAGGGTCCGCGTGATTTGCTTACGAGATTGCTTCGTAACCTCAAAGCACGCGCACGCGAGTCGCGCGCGCACAAGTTTGTTAACGTCTTCTTAACAGCAGGCAAAACCGTGGCAGCTGTTACATTATGTTTCAACGTATTATTGTCTTGATTTTCGTTGGCGACTGTTAAGGATTATCATTATTATTATTACAGACCCTTAAGCAAACCACGACCGCGACAGCAACGAAGACGTAGAAAAACAAAAGATCTAATTGGCAGAACAATAGCTCAGCACGTGTGTTTTAAAACTTTGTACATTTCTTAGCCGCCCTTTGTAAAACAACAACGTGAAGTCACCAAAATGTGCGTCGTCTGCGAACTGAAGTCGCGACGGCAAATAATTTTAATTTCCATTTAAAACTCAAATTGATTGTACGTATGCTCGGTCAGTCACGCTTCTCACAATCCTTTGCTTGCTTTAGGCCACCCAGCTGACTGTGTGAACTTCCTAGGGATTGGTAAGACGTTGCGAAATCAGGATGCTCAAGTCCAAACTGTTTCTGGAGAAAATCCAGGGCACGCTTTTCACAATCCTTTGCCTGCCGTAGGTCACCCAGCTGACTGTGTAAACTTCCTTGCTTTTGGTAAGACGTTGCGACATCAAGATCCTCAGCTCCAAACTGTTTCAGGCAAATATCCAGGGCACGCACTTCACAATCCTTTGCCTGCTTTAGGTCACCCAGCTGACGGTGTAAACTTCCTAGAATTACACAACATGAAAAAACATATTTAAGTTGGCGTATCATTATCGTAAAGCTGCCGTAAAGCTGTCTACTTTACATAGCTTTACGCCACATTTACATTTCGTAAAGGCACGCTTTACGCGGCCTTTACGCACTGACGTAATGTTGGAATATTGAGACTTTTTTAAGAGACCTTTACGCACAGCGTAAAGTTGGTGTTAAACAGAGATTTACACTGCCTTTAGTTGGCGTAAGGTTAGCCTAAAGCTGCCGTAAAGTTCTACTTTACACAGCTTTACGCCATATTTACATTTCGTAAAGGTATGCTTTACGCGGCCTTTACGTACTGACATAAAGCTAGAGTAATGAGACTTCTTTAAGAGACCTTTACGCACAGCGTAAAGATGGAGTATTGTAGAGATTTACACCGGCTTTACGTGCACTCGTAAATACAGAGTGTAGGCGTCTTTAAGGTAAATTTACACTTGACATGAAGTTAGCTTCAGTTTTTTGTATGAATCAGCTGTATCGACAGCTCAGATTGGGAATATCAGCTTTGTTTTCTATAATTAAGGGAAACATAAGAGCAAAGCTGATCAATCGGTTTTCCACCATAAAAGTTGAAAGTTATGTGTACGGAACCGAGGCAGTCAATGAATGAATCAATCAATCAACTATATTTTTTGTGACCTTGTCTGGAAAACCTAACATATTCTAATTAGATTGATGCTAATGGTTAAATTTTCAACTTATACCCTTAAAACTCCGAGATACATTCACCCGAAATGCCAGGTAGTCCAAATTAAATACATTGTATGGACAGATACATGTAATCAAAAAGGAATTCAACACATGAAAGTAGATTGACAATAGTTTTATTTGCAATTACACTTAAAATTATTTCATATCTTTTTACAATTATAATGCTACTGAAATAACATTTACTTACACCAATGCCAAATACCTTCCTTTTCTACAGTAATCAAGTCATGACTTCTCTTTTTCAAAGTAACTTAAGAAGTTGACTGATCAACAGAACCAAGCGAATGAAAAACAGCAATCTTGAGCCAAATTTACCCTAAGAAAATATGAAAACTGCAAGGAATTTCTTACTTGGGCTTTAATTAGACTTATAGGCTAGTAGACCAGGCTATACTTTTGGGTGGTCTTTGCTTATTTGAAAGAATGATAGAGCAAGCTCCACAGTTAAATTTCTACAGAATATACTATGATATATTGGCAACACACTGACTGGATGAGTTCTTAGCATCTTAAATCAGGTTTGTGCACGAACTGCCCTAACCTTTTTTTGTGACACCACCCAAAAGGCTGTTGTAGTTTTGTTGGTAATTGATTTAAACAAACCACCAGGAGCAATATCTACATGTAGCTTCATATGTACTTCACAGTGTTGCTCATCATAAAACTTTGCAATGATAAGTACAAAGTATTATAAAGCAGCTTACAATTGAGTATCGAAAGTAAATGTGGAATTGCTTTGATTTTGCTTTACTATGTACACTCTGTGTTTGGTTTAAGAAACTCACACCACCTATTCAACCAATCAGATGCAAAACCTAAGCCAATAACAACTTGGTCATGTGAGTTTTAATTTCCCATACTTGACATCAATCATGTGTGTTTACTTCCAACCTCCTTTTTTTGGCCTCAGTGTATGAAGACTGTCTGAGGGTTATTCAACAAGACTTTAGTTTCAGCAAGAAATAACACTGAACTAATAAAATAAGTAACTATAATTAACTACAAGGAAGGTCATTCAAGGCTGTGCTCTAAGAAAAATTGAAGGGAGCCCAGATCTCTGAAATTGTGAAATCTAGGGTGCCAGCCATATGCTTTTCATGAAAAAAATTAATATTCCCAAGTCACCCAAGAGCAAAAGTAAGGCGCCAGGGGCCACTGGGCGCTGTTAGACCACAGCCCTGTTGTTGGTGTTCAACACACACGTAGATCACTGTAATATGTTGTCAGTATACAGTTGCTTCAAATGTGCTTGATATTTCTGTTTAGGACAAGTACACCATTATTCACTTACATTGTGACCCCTTTGATTCCTCCTACAATTTATTACACTTTCATCCTGCTTAGTTGCCACTTTGAGCAGTCCCTCATTCCTCACATGAGTTAACAACTGCTTTGATTTTGCCTTGACGGTTTTAAAGTAAGTCTTTATGGCACCTGTGACAAAAGCAATTCAAAATATCACAAATCTTGACCATTGTCTAGAATAAAATAAAAAAACACTGAAAAATTATGTTAATGAAAAGGTCTGAATGTTGCACTCATTTTCCTTGCTTGATATTGGATAAATGGACTCAACAAAGGAATCTTCAAAAGTGGCCAAAGTACATACAAATCAAAGCAAACACCTTAATTCTCACTCTCTTAGTCAATCGTTTCAAGAATGGATAAACTTAACAGAATAGCTGGGTTAAGTTAAAGGTTAGAGAGGCACTATGGAAGTAAAGTGTCTTGCTCCAGAACACACAATACAACACACTGGTCCAGGCCAATGCTAAAACCCAAACCACCCGATCCACAGTCCAATGTGCTAGCTATTAGGCCACCAAATATTATAGTCATAATTATAGAAAATTAATCTATACTTACGCTCTAATATGACAGGATCAGCCTCTTTGAAAGCTGACGTTGCTCTGACACCTCTCTCAATTGCTTGGGTTAACCTCAAGGTTGGTGTCATTAAAACTAAAAAGCAAAGTGAAGTTCATCCTCGGAGACCCAGGGGCTGTGGGTCGATTTCAAGTTAGGGCATGAAGAGCCCCTGGGGACTTTGTCTTACAAGACTAGTTTCAAACGGTCGCAGTCGTTGTGCCATCTGATTGGTGCTAGAAAATCTTTGTATTTTTCTGGCCAATCAGAGTGAAGTGTGCTTTAGAGTCCTTTCGTGTGTTTTAACACAGACATATACTAGTAGCTCAGTTGCTCGCTATGTTTGTTTGGACCTTGCGACGGAGATTTGCTTGAGGTGAAAAGTTTCAGACTCAGCACACAATGTAAGAGTAATCGATCAGATTTTCCGCGAAAATCTTACCGGAAATTATACTGAATACTTTTGCAGGTATCACAAGAGAACGTGTTTTAAAGTTTGCGAGGTTTGTATACAACACGATGGTTGCAGTCATTGATATGTCGCTTTAAACGTTAAACGAGATTTAAGCTTAAATCTTTCTAGATTTTAATTAGCTAACCGGAAACACAGCTAAGATTTCTCTTAGCACTTGCTGGAGGTCGTCCACAAACTTAGCGTTCTCTGCAAGCTTGGCCGTATTGTTAACGACTTTACTACTAAGATTAGATTTTGGCGCGCACAGAAAGCTGAAAGCTACGTAGGCGAAAGCGCCAGTTGCTCGACATACCTGCGTGGCCCGTACGACGAAATAACTTCCCGGGATTGGCAAAGTTTCAGTCACAGCAAATTATGCAAAAAATCTAGAAAGATTTAAGCTTAAATCTCGTTTAACGTTTAAAGCGACATATCAATGACTGCAACCATCGTGTTGTATACAAACCTCGCAAACTTTAAAACACGTTCTCTAGTTGTACCTGCGAAAGTATTCAGTATAATTTCCGGTAAGATTTTCGCGGACATGATCGATTTCTCTTACATTGTGTGCTGAGACTGAAACTTTTCACCTCAAGCAAATCTCCGTCGTACGGTCCAAACAAACATAGCGAGCAACTGAGCTACTAGTATATGTCCGTGTTAAAACACACGAAAGCACTTTAAAGCACACTTCACTCTGATTGGGCAGAACAACACAAAGATTTTCTGGCACCAATCAGATGGCAGAACGACTGCGACCGTTTGGAACTAGTCTTGTAAGACAATGTCACCAGAGGCTCTTCATGCCCTAACTTGAAATCGACTCAGCCCCTGGGTCTCCGAGAATGAATGAAGTTAAGCTTTTCAGTACTTTGGTTGATGTATACTGTAACTCAAATTAATAGATACACTCAAGACATATTGTTAAGTAGAAGTTTGGGAGAACCAAAAAAGTTGCTAAACACTGGCCAATAGCTCATGTTCCCACAGCATTTCTCATTCTCCCAACTTAGTCTATGATAGTTCGAACATCATGCACCATTTGACTGGGGCTTTATGAAAACACAAAATCATAGACATCCCTGATCATCTGAGATGGTCGGGGATAAATCGGGGAAATTGGGAGCATTTCTATTTAGCTGATGTCTGACAGATTTCTGTGATCATTCCCATCATATGATTAACATAAATTGGAAAAATCTGGGACGGTCGCGAAACAGCGAAATCCCCGAGCTTCTGGGACTTTCCCAACATACATGTATGAAAACCAGGCTTAAAGGAACTACATCACAGACAACGCATCTTAAAAATTTGGCCAAGTTTTTCAAGTCTGCCATTCTCAATCTTGCATAATCTTAACCACCCTTGTTCTTTTTTGGTTTATTGTTACCTCTTCGGTGTTCTTCTAACTTAGAAAACTACACCAGCAAAATGGCTTAAAATATCTTGACATAACTCTTTTAAAACTACATACTACAATAACTCAACAATAAATTTCATCCTTTGAAAACAAAATGGCTGTCTATTGTTATGACGGAGATGAGCATGAAGTCAGCAACAAAGTGTTACCAACAAGCTGTTATCAACACCGTGACGTTTCAAAGTTCAAATAACCAAAATACTCACCACCGTAGCTCGTGGAAGGATTTTCACTTTTCCTTTTTTCTGCCATTGCGGGTGCTGACTGTTGGCCTTGTAAGTTGTCAATTATTTCTTTAAGAACAACAAGTTTTCGCTGAAGTGCGTCAAACTACCGTTCGTGGTCGAAACAACTCGCTCTAGCAATTACATGAGACAGTGGGGTGGCGGCTGGAGTTGATCGGCTCCTCGATGAGGAGGAAGATGGCGCTCTGCAGGGCACAATTGAATGTAAGCGAGTGGAGGCGACTGGCTGATAATTTGGCGAGGTCTCTTCAGCATCACTACGGATATGATTTACTGCTGCAAATCACGACGGATATGATTTACAGATCGAGAACTCTCGATGGAAATCCGCGGACGATCTTGCCCTCGAGGTACGACTGCAGTTGTCCCTGGAGTTGTCCAAATATTAAAAGAGCAAAACAAGTGAATTGCTGACCTGTCTTACTGACCTTCGTTTACAGGCCTATTTCCATCCGAGATCCTTTGCAGTCGTTTGTTTTTGTTTTGGAATCGCGCTATTGTTAAATGGCGAACTCTGACAGTAAACAAATTTGCAGCTAAATATTTGTGACTGAAAAATGATAATTAAATCGAGTCTGTGTATAAAACTTGTACAAAGCTTACCTGATGTTGAAGAAAATTGTTCGGCTTCAACACTAAATAAAATATAAACAAATAACCAATATTGGCCAAAACTGAGTTACTTTACGCATTTCAATTATAGAATAATGACTTGTACAAATGAGATCGCCTACATACATATCTCAGGATCTCAAGTAAAAATCAGTCAAATAATTATTCTCACCTCGTAAAAACTCTCCCCGGAGTCTCTAGTTCCATCGTAGGAACAATGCAATGACATTTCTGCAAAAGCACTGTCTGTAGTGTTACCGAAACCCATGGTAGTTTTCCTTGCCCTCCATAAATGAAGTTGAAGTTCATTTAGCTGAAGTTCATTTATTTGTTTAAGCAGGTTGATTAATTGGCAGCTGTAATAGCTGATGTGGATCTGCTGTCCTAACCCACCCATCCCACCCCAGGGGAGGACATCCATCACACAGTAATCTCGTGTGTGGGAAATTAGCGTCTCCTGCCCCAACCCTGCAGGAGACGGGACCTCCATTTATTCGTCCCTATCCGAGAAGACTAGAATATCTAACCATTTCTTGATGTTATAGAAAGGTAGCAAATTCTTCTCAATTATTTTAAGACCTTGAGTGTTGGTCCGGCCGGGGCTCGAACCCTCGACCTCCCGCACTACAGTCCAGCGCTCTATCCATTGAGCTAATCGGGAGGCGGTTACACAGACTATCGAGGTCGAATAACGTTTGCCGAGTTTCTGTGAGACATATTACAAAACGGCGGAGGAACACTTGGTTAAAGACTTGCTTCAACGAAGACGTGACACTTAAACGAAAGACGCTTTAAATTTGAAGTGACGCTCGAAATCCCGCCGATTATGCTAATGTCCAAGAATTACACTTAATAAGCTTACGACGGATTGGAGGAAAAGCGTCCCGTGAGGGCCTTTAGGGATTACCTGCGCATGCACATCCGAAAATTTGCATATTTATGTTTACGGTCGGAGTGCAGCGGCAAATGTTACTGTAATTTTCGTCAGTTCTCGTCATTTCTTAGCTCAATATCTTTCCTTAAAATGGGGGAAAAAAGAGTTATTACTGTAGTCACTGAGATGACTTTATCAGTCGAGGTACACAATCGAGACATCTCAAACAAATTGCATAGAGAACAGAGATTGCCTCTACAAGTGACAATAACGCTAGCGACGTCGAGAGAGATTCTGAATTACTCTGCTTGGAATCCCACGATAGGAATGCCTCAGTGCAGATTTAGCCCTGTCCCTATCCCTTGATCTATCTTTTTTATTTACTTTTACCCAGTGACATTTCTCTTCTTTTCGACAATGGGGAACATTGGCTTGGGTTTTTAGCAATGAAATACGTACAGTACCGCAGAAGTTAACAGTCAGTTCAGGCAACTGTATGGCTTGCTTGGCTCCTTCTTTTTCTCACTTCTTAGATCAGATAACGCATAAAAACCAATTGATTACGACGGGTTACGAGTCACCCCATGTTAATAAGAATTACGCCACTTGCGCTTGATTAACGAAAGCTTTACATGTTTTGCGAAATATATGGCTTATCACAACCTTTAGTATGGTGACCAAGAACTGCCATTAACTCTTAGCGCTGCAAGAGGGGTGTTTCTTAGCCCCTAGGAAGATTTTAGACGAGTCTAGGTAAGGTTTTCCAGTGGTCTAGGACTAAGTATAGTAGTGCTAAACCCTCTGAAGACCCGTGTTGCTAAAGGGTTCATATTTTCCACTTGTCGAAGCACTAACCTGCTCGAACAAAGTTAGGGTTGAATCAAGTGTAACCAAGGAGTAATTGTTTCTAAGAGGAAAAGTTAAAGACAATTGTGAAGTAAGCTTTTAAATTGCAGGTTATCAGAATGATCATCAGATTGGAAGGGAACCCTTACCATTGTTCCATTTGTTCACTGAATCGGATTTACTCTTCTCTCCATAATTTGAATGATCTCCAGCTCTATGCTTTTCGATTTCATAACTACTAAATCCTGAATCTTGACCACTCCAATTAAGGTTAAGGAAATGATGATGAGCTTTCACCACTGCCACGTAAGAACAAATCTATCACACAATAACAGATTTATGATACTGTTACTGAAAATCAAGCACAACCTACTCATAGCGAGTGAACCCCAATACCAAATAAATAAAGGGGTTAAGTTTCTAAAGAATTAGTAAGCCAATGGGGTGGGGGGGGGCTACAAGATAATTAGTCATTTTAACTGAGCTGATAATTAACAATTATTCACAGAGGTGGAGGCGGCTAATGGTAGATATTTTCCGAGCCGCAAAGGGGCGAGGTTAATAACCACGGTTAGCCACCGACAATGAGGCAAATAGTTGTTTTAGTATATGTTATAATAATATACATGAAAAAATTTCTCAGTTCTGATTGGTTAAGATGAATGCAGTTTCCAGTTAATTCAGTGCAGAAGAGAGTTAATTCAGTGCAGAAGAGGGTTAATTCAGTGGAAAGAAAGTAACAAACCAGACATTCTGATTGGTCAGTAATCAAAGAAACTCACAGATAGCCAATCAAATGCGAACCTTGGACGTCGCAACATTTGGATACGCTGAAAATTTGCGAGCGAAACGATGGCGGGTATTTTAAGTAGGTTTTCTTCCGTCACTGCAACAACAATACGGCAGCTGAAAAACAGCTCTACCAATGAAAACACGGTAAAAAGTATTGCTTTTTGGTTGTCGGTTTGGAAGAAGTGGTGTTTGGAGAAAGGAATTGCCGCAGAAATCGAAAACTACGAGCCAACGCAGCTTAACAGTTTGCTCGAGCGATTCTCCGCCGAAATTAAAAACAAACATGGGGAAGATTATGAACCGGAAAGTCTGAAAGTAATGAATACATCGCTTGATAGACACTTGAAGAACAAAGGCTATAAACTGTCCATTATTCGCGACAGAGAATTCTGTTCCTCCAAACAAGTACTGGACGGAAAAGCGAAACAGCTTCGCTTAGCTGGCCGCGCCAAGCGCCCAAACAAAGCTCGACAACTATCCGAAGAGGAAGAAGAAATTCTCTGGAAGAGCGAGAAACTCGGTGGTAAAACCCCAGAGTCCTTAATTCAAACAACGTGGTGGCTACTTACTCAACAATTTGGTCTCCGTGGAAGGCAGGAACACCATGGAATGAGACTGGAGGATTTCAGAATCATGAAAGGTGACGACGTCCTTGAATATGTTGAGTTTGCTGAAGGGCCAACGAAGACCAGACCTGGAGGTTTGAACGCAAAGCCAAGACAGTTTCAGCCCAAAATGTTTCAGACCGGCGGAGAGAGATGTCCAGTTGCGTTGTTCCGTATGTACATCAACCGTAGGCCTCGCAGTCTCAGGACGAGTGGTCCGTTTTATCTCTCGATGAAATACAACAGCGGAACTCGCGATGAAACTTGGTAAAAAGTCCAGCCCATTGGAGAAAATAGAATCAACTCCATGATGAAAAATATCATCTTCCAAACCAGCCTTCAGTCATCCGAGAAGCGGTTTACGAATCACATTGCCCGCAAAACGCTCGTTAGCAAGATGAAGAAAGCAAATCTTGAGAGGTCGTGCATTGCAAAAGTCGCTGGCCACAGAAATATCCAGTCTTTAGATGACTACGATGAAGCCGACGAAGACGAACAGCGACAGCTTTCGTGGGCCATCTCAAAGGGAAATAGTACACCAAAATCCGCGTCGGTGGCGGTTAGTTCATCTGGTCCTTCCGCTTCCAATGCAGTAATTTCACACATGATGACACGATGAGCTCTCAAGCGCAGAATCTGATGAATTCCTTCACTAACTGCACTGTGACATTCAACCTCAACAACAAGGTCTCGCCTGATAAACCTCGCAAACGACGATTTCGTTTCATCGACAGTGATTCGGACACAGACTGAATAATTCCTTGAACAGTTTGGCCGGACTTTGAACGTTTTTGCGCCTTAAAGATGTGAAAGTTTCATTTCATCTGTTGTTTTGATCGTACGCAGTTATTTTGACCATACACACAATGTCACTTACTGGGTTTGAATAAATATTTTTGCACGTGACGCGCGCGCCTTTCTTCTGCATAATTATGATAAGCTACCTGAAATTTTTTCATGTATATTATTAATACGTAATCACATGATTTTTCTCGTGCAATTTGGAATAAATAAGCACTTGTAAATTTTTTCAAGACCACAAATTACACGAGCCCTACGGGCTCGTGCAATTTTGTTAGTCTTTGAAAAAATTTACTTGTGCTTATTTATTCCAAATTGCACTCGAAATCATGCGATTACCTATACAAACAGTGAGATAATCGTAGAGGGGCGTGGCCAAGTGGTTAGGGCCCTGGAAGTGTAATCTGGTGGTCTCCAGTTCGAGTCCTCATTAAAGTCATGAGAATGAAGGAAACGATCATCAGTCAAAGAACCTCAGTATTGATATTTAGACAAATTCTCTTCCTCAGCATCATAGGAAATGTATAGAGAACAGTATGGAGAATATGCCTGCTGATGTTAGGGTGTAGAGGGTAACTGGAAACTTCTTACTGTTCATCTTTCATGACACAAACAATTCCACCCATCAACATAAACTGCATGCACACAAGAGGGATTGAGTCATTCTTCCTTAAGATAAATCACATTTGGCACAGTTTCAATGATTAACCTTACAAAGTGAACAGAGGAATGCGTTCCATCTAAACTCTGCAAAGCATGTGTGATCTGACGGCGTGGACAAAGCCCACATCCGACCTGATCGGATTACTTTTTGTGGCTACCCGTCTCGAAGAGGCGTAGCCACTAATGCTATGATCTGTGTAAGTAAGTCCGTCGATAACTCTTTTCGAAATCCGTTCGTGTAGCCCTGATCTTCTGACAGTTTTCGTAGCCAATCAGAGTGCGTTGTGATAGTTTTTCGTTGCCAATCAGATCGAGTACATCCATAAGCGCCGAATCCTCGGATAGTGTTCGTGGCCAATCAGAGCATCGCCGGTCAGTTGTCGGCTCCTTATTGATCCAAGTGTCCTTTCCTTGTGCTTGTGCTTCAACGCGGACCCCAATTTATCAAGGATGAGTGAGCTTCTATGTTATTTACAATGATTTCTTACTATTTTTCATCAATAACCAGTCACAGATTTCCAAGAATCGGCGAAGTGTTTGTTTGTAAGAATTTTTCAAGGTTTTTCCCCGTTCTTTGGAAATTTTATAGCGAGAAGACGACCACTGAATTGAAGTGTTTGTTTGGGTGCCATGACGATCGAATGACTTGTGCAGTTCAACGCCGTCAGTGGCGTTATGTAAATCGTTTGGCTCTCCATCTTGAACTGTCAAAAAAGTTCCTTTAATTGGGGAACGTTGAATTTCCTTCGGGAAACACAAAATGTCTTTCGAGACACGAATCATTTTCTTTCGGGAAACACAATATGTCTTTTGAGACGACTAATTTCCTTCGGTGTTATGAGTACAAAGAAGAACGTCTGTAGACTTCAATTTCAAGAGCTTTATTGCAGTAGTTTTACATTGCACGTGATCCATGAGATGACGTGACTTACAACCCACTTCTCATGACATTTCCCTTCTAAAGCTATTTGGCTGTCTTAATAACATTATGCTAATATAAGTGAAAACTGGAACAAGAAGTTAACAACTCAACTGTAAATTAATCTATAATACAACTCTTTTACATAATGTAATCCTTTTGCCAAACCGGAACAGATCTGACCCGAGTAGAGCGACGCGGAACCGAGGAGGCATCAGTATCGGGTAGGTCTGGTTCCAGGTTAGCATCTGATTCTCTAGTTACACTTGGAGAGCTTACACTGGATTGCATGGTTACAGGCTGTGAATCATCAATGAGATCATTATCTAATATAGTGACAAGTGGTTCCTGAGTAAGATGAATATAACGTCTATTTCTACGATACTCTCCACCAGTTTCATCAGTAATCATATACGATCAGTAGTTATAATAGGCTGGTTCTGGGACAATAGAGTATCCACAATTTGAAAATTAGAAGGAAATGTATGGGAAAATGCAGGTACAAAGTTCACAATTGAGGAGGAGTATCCACAATCACGTGCAAAGATATACTAGGACAATAGATAGAGTATCCACAATCACACAAAATCACGGTAAAGGTAGACTAGAGTATCCACACTAGAGTGTCCACAATCACGGTAAAATCACGGTAAAGGTAGACTAGAGTATCCACACTAGTGTATCCACAATCACGCAAAATCACGGTAAGGGTAGGGTTAGGTAACGTGTAGGTTTACATATGATCAAACCCTAACAATCATTTCAAGATGGTGTCTCAAACAATGAGAACAAATGAATTCAAGATAGCGAAGGGATTAAGTCAGCACGCAAGGGCATATACTACAACTTGATAGAGTACACGCAATGAGAATAATAGAGTATCCACAATTTGAAAATCAGAAGGAAATGTATGGGAAAATGTAGGTACAAAGTTCACAATTGAGGAATAGTATCCACAATCACGCGCAATGATATACTAGGACAATAGATAGAGTATCCACAGTAGTAGTATTGGGGGCCTGTATGGTCATACCCGCACGGCCTGGGTCCGAGTGTCTCGGCCGAGGTTAATTTATTCACGTTGCGTAGGTGTGCGAGGGGTTTGAATAGGGTTAAATATTCCTTAGGCGTATAAATGGGGGTTAGGGTTAGGGTTTGGCGTAGGTGTACGAGGGGTTATTAGGGTTAGGGTTAATTTTCGTATAGGTTCGTGAGTTGGGTTTTTAAAGAGTAACGGTACAAAAAAGTACAAAGAAAACAAAAGTACAAAGTAACAAAAGAATCCAAGATGGCGGAGGGATTCAGTTTAGGAATAATCCATTTAGAGAAAAGAGTGAGAGAGAGATGTGTTTTACAAATGAGAATCTATTAGAACTGATAACGGGAGAGAGAATCGACAAATTCTAATGGGTTTTACTCTCACAATTTAGAAGAATGCGATAAATTATCACACTGCATTATTTAGCTTTGAGTCAGATAAAAACAGACGCAGCCGGAGGCTGCGTTTTTCCAGAGGTGCGCGCGAAGAGAAGAAGAGGAAGAAATAGGAGGAGGAGGAGGAGGAGAGAGGAAGAAAGGTGAAAATCAAACAATTTGAAGTAAAATAATTTATTCTACCCGAGAGTTTAAATAGTGCGACTATGTAATGTCATTGTAAATGATGTCTCATTAAAATGCACAAAAGAAAATAAAAGATGACATTAGCATTCAATGCTCTATGAAGCGTTCGATGACGGTTTTAAGTGCAACAAAGCTCAGTTCTTTCTCTAATTTTTCTTAGTATAAAACCGCATACATCCTTCATGGATTCTTGTTTCAAGGGAAAGCTTTCGTTTCCAAGAATGACAACTGTTCAAGCAATCCATCATTCAAGTTCTGCTTCATCGTCAGTTGATCCTCCAAGGCCGTTATAATCTCATTCATTTTGTCGTATGAAAACTGCTTTGGATCAAATGTGCACACGTATGTCACATGTCTATGCTCCCGCGATGTAGTCACCACTTTCACAAAAGAGGTTTTCCACGTTTTCCTCGCGTCTATAATATCCTTCATTCCCATTTAAAACGGGTAGATCATTTCAAATGCTAAATGCCTTCTATCCAGTTGCTCAGGCTCCAACTGTTTAAAGATTACCGCGTACAAATTAGACTCCGCTATTCTACGGTATTCCACTTTCACTAACGGATCATTTAAGGCTAATTCCAACCACGACTTGCTTCCAGTATTTCCTTGAAATGCCATAGCTTTTATAATCTTTTCTTATTAACAGCTCGTGATAAATGAAGCGTACTTAAGTATGACGACAAATCTTATAACGTTCTCTCCACCCATCTATGAAGAAAAACAAAAGAAAAATTATATAAAATAATCTTGCTAGCTTAACTTTTATCATTTGAACACTTCAGTCATAGCGTCGACACGTCTGAGATAATGCAAACAATTACTCTCAAAGAGAATCGACAGAAGCTGATGGCTATCAGAGCTCACATTAAATATAATGAGCAGAATCTGAAAGAATTCAAATCGCATGTAGAACAAGGAACGTTTCCTAGAAGATTAAAAGCCGTTCCAATTCCTAAGATGAGAATAGTGGAGGGTCAGAACATAGTAAAAAAGGCATGCCGCAATTTGGAAACCGTGGTGTTATGTCAGGCGATACAAGAGATTGAAACTCAACTAGCGGATGATCTGAAGAAATATCAATCCATGAAAGACGAGAGAAAGCATGCCAAGCATACATTGCTACTACAGCGTAAACCTTTGAAATCCACTTTATTATCAGAGTGAAACTCGAATTGGAGGAATTACAGAAGAAATACGCACAACTCTATGCACAAGTAGAAACGCAAAATGTAAAAAACACTGAGTCAATAGAGGAAATGCTGTATCATGTAAAGTAATTTTAATAAAACAATTTTAATAACATAATTTAAAACATGAAATTTCCTGGTGTCACGGACCTGCATTTATTACAATGAGAAACGAGTCCATTCCTGTTCACTAGAAGTTGTGAAGGTGAGCGTCACTTTAAATTCCATATTCAACGCTTCTAATTTTGTAGACATCCAATTAAAACTTAACCAATCTAACATGCCTAGCATAGTTCTTGTAAGTCGGAGTGTTTGAGGGAAGAATGTAAAGACTGGGATATTAGTGAGTCGCCCCAAACATTTGATAGAAGGTAGAGTTTTAGACTCTACCGCTTCCAATGTGATCATGCATACGCTATCCATAGAGCATTCTTATTTTAAAATCCATCGTTGAATGGATAATAATAAGTCTTCACTCATGGATATGAGTAAGTTTTCATTCCATTTCGGTTTTCGATGTTGATGCACATTTATTTTAAATTGTATTGCCTCTATTTCTTCATCTAAATGCAGGATACTTCTATCCAATTAACTTCCATAATGGGATTAAAAAAGTGAATGAATAAACCCTGTTCAAACCAAAAGAAAAATCGCTTAAAGTCTTGTAGGGATATTTGACATGTCCTAATGAAAAGGAGGTAAATACGCTCTTAAAATAAACAGAGAATAAATTGAAAAGCTTTTATTCATATTATGGTGCTATTTACAGGCAGCTCAAGCGAACGAATCTCATTGACAAATCATACGCATCGCATGTTCAACAAATGTAGTTAAAAGCAAAGTCTATCACGAGTTGAGGTTCTATCATTCTAATACATTCGAGTAATGTCCATATGCGCGTGTATCGATTCCAAACTCTCCCAACAAAAATCGCTTATCGTCGTAAGGTGAGAGCGTTGTTTTGTTAAGTTTCTCTGTATACATTTCGTGTTTTTCGGTGCGGAATCCCATCATCGCATGCGTTTGTGATGTCTTAGTAAAACGGCACTTTCGATACAGTTCGTGTGTCAGTTCTTTCTCGATCACAGATTTTTTCACCCCCTTTGCTGTCTTTTTTTCTTTTGACTTTGCATCCCTTTCATACCACGTTTTCATAGCATACATTTTAGAGCGTAGACTTACAAACCCCATCACAGGGCTGCCAGTATTCTCATCTATAAATTTACCAATGACTGTTTTGTTTTCGATACTGTACAGAAAATGATCTTTAGGGTAATCAGATGTATCGAACAAGTGTTGTTCCTCTTTCATGTCTTTATAAATGTCCTCAGTAAAGTGAGGCTGTCTGTATCTGTGAATAGTAATTTCACACGGTCTGCGCCATACTTGGGTAAGATGTAATCATAATGAAATTGATACATGAGCATCTTGGAGAGATCCAGTACTGAAAAACCCGTATAGATCGGCTTCTTTAACACCACCTTAGTACGTTCCAATTCCACAGCAATAAGGCATTCATCTTCTTCTTCGCCATTTTTGATAAACGGCGTATCTCGTTTGTAAGACGGTTTGTTCACCAACCTTCCATACTTTTTAGCTGTAGTAACAAATTCGATGTTTCGATGTTTTCGCACATTTTCCATAGTCTTTCCAAAGACGCTATTGTTCATTAACTTGAAAAAATCCTTTTCAAAGGCGTTAGAAGCCATATTTTGCTTAGAAGTATTCAAATCAATGTATGGTTTCAACCAGGCTTCTTGTTTGAACTTGAGGACACGGTGAATTTTGGTAAGCTTCATACCCTTGTCGAGGTAAAATTTAAAGTTTCGAAAGTGAATAATATAATTCTTCTTACCGTAGAGATTAGGTAAAAGTTTCCTAACCTCAGCTGGTTTGTACTCCAAATCTTCGGCCAAATGCCTTGAATAAGGTGAAAGCATGTCGGGTGTAATAACTACATTTTCTGAGGCTAGTGGATAATCGTTGTGAAGGTCATGAAGTTCTTCGGATATTCCAAATCCACTTCGAGAATGTACCCTTCAGACGCATCATCAGGTACTTGTGTGATATTTACTCCCAGCAAGTCTTCTTCTGGAACCCACTCGAACTCTCTTACAGGTAGGGATGACTCATGGCCCAACCATAAAGATTATTAGCATCAAGATACATAATGAATGAGGTGAGCTGGTTGAAATTGTAATCTGGAAGGTAAGGGTTGTTGGCTTTCGCATGGCGATGAGTAATCATGGAGATGCCTCCGTGCATACCACGCTCTAAAAGCAGATGTTGGTCGATATCTGCTATGCTATCCAATTACACTTTAGTATATTTTAAGGCTGCATCCCACGCAAGGCTTGGGGAGGTGTAGTAATGCGCTGCATCCAATCCATACACTTCATAGCATTTATCTCTAAATTGCTCGAAGACATCTGCTAACAGCATTATATCCGTAAGTAAATAGACATCATGGTAATCTCGAAGGGTTTGACATCCCATCTCCCGCCAGACGTTCTGCGCATGCACATAATCCTCGTCTTTAACGTCTTCATCAGTCAAAAGGCTGTGAAAAGCTTCTTTCGGCGGTAGAGCATCTTCTTGAAACCTTTCAAAACTATCCATGTCGTCGTAAGGGTACACGCCTTTCTTTTTCAAGAGATTCACATCTCTTACTCCCCATACTTCAGGAAATAGCTCTTCTAAGATGGGATAGGTGGATAAATTATCAGCTAATTTTTCTAATGGAAAGGGCATAAACTGATTAGAATCCAAGAAGCGTAGATGACCCAAGGAAATGCTGATATATTTTTCGGTGATGGTAGGTATCACTTGAAGACCTTTCCGTTTCCGCTTATTCGCATGCTTGTGAATCCCTCGCATTATGAAATGTGCGTCATACCCTCTCAAATTGTGCAAAAAGACGGGTATGACCTTTTGCCTGCGAAACTGGAGGTTGCAGAAATTATGGGCGGCTCCCCTGTACTCTCCCGTGGCGTGATCATGATCTCTGACTTTCTTCTCTCCCACACGAAACGGTTTTTAACAGATTTTGCAATGAGTTGCAGACTCGTGTTGTTCTTCATCAAAGTCTGTCATGGGCCTGTTATCATAAAGGAAAGGTAATAAGTCCTTCCCCAATTTCAAAAGACTTTTTAAAAAACAATCCACTACTTTTTTTCCAATCTCTTCATCTTTATCTTCTTCCATCTTTCTTCGTTTGAAATACTTTTCCACCTGCTTCCGCTTCCTCTTTCCATGGGCGTGGAACCTCGGATCTTCTCCTCCCTCCTCCTCCTCCTCCTCCTTCTCTTTCTCCCTCTGTCCCCCTCTTTCCTCCTCATTCCTCCTCTCTTCTCCTTTCAGTGGGCCTAGAGAAGTCTCTCTATTCCATTCTTCACACTCATCCTCCTCTTCTTCATCTTCTTCACACTCATCCCCCTCTTCATCTTCCTCGATATTCCATTCTTCAGTCTCTTTCTCCTCTTCATCTTCTTCTTCGCTATTCCTTTCTTCACTCTCATCCCCCCCCTTCGTAATACTTTACTAGATTTGGTACATCCGGATGCCTCGAGATGAGAACCAATCCATAACTACACGGGACGTGGCATTGAACTCGTTCCGTTTTCTCTCCGCGTTCCTGGGTGATTGGTTTAAGGATACTCTCAAAGTCTGCGTAGATGGCGAAGGAAGCTCGCTCCATATTCTGCAGGTTTGTAAAATGAACCATTTCTTTTACACATTCTGTTTTCTGTAATGGTAATTCTCGACAATATTCCATATGCTTCTCAAGTAGGTCTTGTCTTCCAAAGCTATTGAAGCATCGCTCGCAGAATAATTTTCTCTGTTGTTTCTTTGTCTGATCGTGAAGTAGACGCTCCAGAGATTTCACCCACGCATAATGGCCCGTGTTCCCATCGCTCCAATAAAGCAATGTCACGTGGTGTTCTTTTTTTCTTCCGTCATTCTTAAGGGGAATAAATCTACTTTTCGCTTTTTTCTTCGGCCCTTTAGTTCGTATCCAATGAAGCTGACACTAATACTCGGATTTTGCTTCTCAAATTGTGAAATGTTGTTTATCTTCATAGGAAGCGTCAAACCGCTGAAGTTTAGTTCCTCCTCAAAGGGTATATAGTTGTTTACACGCTCAGGATGAATTTCCATTGGATGAAGAGCTGAGAGAGTGGCCCACTTGAAGCAGTGATCATCTTTGTTTTTGACATTGATTATAGCCTTTTTGTCTGCAATGGAGGGATGAAGCTGGAGGTAGGAGTTACCTTTACGTGGTGCATATTTTACCATCTGTAGAGCAACATTATTATTTCTTTCCAAAACCCATCCGGATGCGAGCTGAGTGAAATTGCTCATCTGGTCTTCCAATCGTTCATAGGCCATGTGAGTTTGCTTCATCACATCGCTACCTGAGGTACTAGTGTATGGACCAGCAGTAAAGTGAGGTGTTAGCACTCGAGGGTTCTCTTGCTTTTTCATCACTTGCGACATCTTACTTTCGAGAACTAAGTTCCACTTAATCCCCTTCTTTTCTTTAATGGCTCCTCCTAAACGATTTTGTAACCGTTTCGCAGATTCATGTAAAAGCACTTTAAAATCTTTCTTCTGCACCTTTGTCTGAGGGCGAAATGTTGCCTCGATTCTTACACCATTGAGAACCTTTTTCTCTTCGTCGGGTTCAATGGAGGGGTTTGTAGGTAGTTCATAGTCTCCATCATTAAGGTTCTCTAAAGCTCCCCCTCTTTGTCTTCTGTGGGAATTTTTCACATGATCATCTCGGTTCGCTTTTCTGACAAAGCATTTTCCGCAGGTCTTACATTTAAAATTTGTCTTTTTCTGACAGTTATGATGGCTTAGAGTCTCTTCATACTTGAAGCGCCTTTTACTTTTGTCGCTCTTGAATGGTTTTTCCCATGGCGGGACTATGCATCCCTGAATAGCTTGCTGCAGTTGATTAGATTGAAGCAGATTGGAATGGTGAGTTTTAATATGCCTCTTTAATCCATCCTTTCTCGCCAGAGTTTTTGTGCAGTACGGGCATGCTAGGCGATGGTTTGATGTTCCACAGCTCTTCACATGTCGGTGAAAGTTATTCCTCTGCGTAATAGTTAACCCGCACTTTAGACAATCAAACATGATGTAATACCTTCAGCGCTCTGCGATTAAATGAAATTTTATACTCAATCATCCCTATTTAGGATTGTAGCGGAGGTAAAGAAAATAGGATAGACGCTAGTTTTATGGTGGGGGAAAGAAAATTACTATGTTTCCACATTACCCTCACTTTCTACTGCTCCCTCAAACGTATTCTCAAAGTTTATTCACATTCGATCCTCTTGATTTAAAACTTTTTCAGATTTCTATTTTACACCGAGGTAAACAAATAGATCAATTATTTGTAATTTAAGAAAGAAAATTGCTGTGTTTGTACATTACTCTCATTTACCCCATTGTTTCAAATCCCAGTAAAGCTTAGCTCACCTTCAGTGACAATATGTTATTGTCCTCCTTCTCTCTAATTTCCACTGCACTCTGTTAGTTGAGTCTTCTCTTTTTATATCCATTCACTCTATTGTTTAAAATCGCGAAAGCTTATTGGGTGCAATTTGACGCGCATTGACTTATAAACGTATGATTGGATAAATCGAAAATTTGATTGACAAATATCTCTAACGATTCTGGCACAGAAAAAGTTTGATGACTAAAGGTCACCACACAATAAAACTTTGATGGCTACATGTCGCTGTACAATCAAATTTGATTAACAGCCTTAGCGGTAAAAACACCACTTGTGAGCGCATTGTTTTATTTTCGTAGAGA
Source organism: Stylophora pistillata (assembly GCF_964205215.1). Classification (NCBI taxonomy): domain Eukaryota; kingdom Metazoa; phylum Cnidaria; class Anthozoa; order Scleractinia; family Pocilloporidae; genus Stylophora; species Stylophora pistillata. Next base: position 6,320,364 of record NC_142523.1, read on the forward strand.
AATTTGCGTAGGTCATATTCTCGGAAAGTTTCATTTAAAACTGATAGGAAATTTTCCTTTCTTCTGAGAGTATATAACTAGACGCATGCTTTAACTATTATTCATTCTTAATTTGTAGAATTAATTGCAACAACGAGCCATTTAATCGTGCTCTATAGTTGTCGCTATTGCCATAAAGAATTCACTCGTTCGGATAACAAAGACCGTCACGAGAGGAATTCATGTGCGAGCGCTACAACACGTGGATCTCCTTTCACTGTGAATAATCATTCCTTTCCGCCTGGGATTGTAGATCCAATCCAGTCATTTGATCTATCACAAAGGTGGTGTGAGGGTTTTAAATTCAAAACACCCAGTAGCATATTAATTGTGGGACCTTCTGGATGCGGTAAAACTTATTTCACCAAATCATTGCTGCTACAACATTTGGATGAATTGTTTGTGTCACCTCCCACTGTTACGGCGTCTGGCAAGATGGATATCGCGAGATGCAACGACATGGAATAAAATTTCATGAATGTATACCCGGAGAAGAACAGTTAGAGCAATGGTTTTCTAAAGATGGTGGATTGTTGGTGATGGATGATCTTATGGCAGAAAGAGGGCATGATAAAGAGGTGTTGGATCTTTTCACCAAACATTCTCATCACCGCAACATTACTGTCCTTTACTTGTGTCAAGACATGTTTCCACCAGGCAAATACGCTAAAAGAATTTCCAGGAATGCTCATTATGTGGTCGCATTCAAGAATCCGCGTGATCAACTAGGGCTTAAAAATTTATGGTTACATGTTTTTCCGATGACACGGCAAGATATTATGCAAGTGTATTCTGAGGCCACACAACGGCCTTTTGGATATATTACCCTGGATTTACACCCGGCTAGTGATGATGTTAGACTATCATACAGTCATCTTTTAAAGCATGAAGGATGTATGCGGTTTTATACTAAAAAACATTAGAGAAACAACTGGGCTTTGTTGCTCTTAAAACCGTCATCGAACGCTTCATAGAGCTTTGAATGCTAATGTCATCTTTTATTTATTTTTGTGCATTTTAATGAGACATCATTTACAATGACATTACATAGTCGCACTATTTAAATTCTCGGGTAGAATAAAATATTTTACTTCAAATTGTTTGATTTTCACCTTTCTTCCTCTCTCCTCCTCCTCCTCCTCCTATTTCTTCCTCTTCTTCTCTTCGCGCGCGCGTCCGGAAAAACGCAGCCTCCGGCTGCGTCTGTTTTTATCTGACTCAAAGCTAAATAATGCAGTGTGATAATTTATCGCATTCTTCTAAATTGTGAGAGTAAAACCCATTAGAATTTGTCGATTCTCTCTCCCGTTATCAGTTCAAATAGATTCTCATTTGTAAAACACATCTCTCTCTCTCATTCTTTTCTCTAAATGGATTATTCCTAAACTTAATCCCTTCGCCATCTTGGATTCTTTTGTTATCTTTGTACTTTTTTGTACCGTTACTTTTTAAAAACCCTACTCACGAACCTATACGAAAATTAACCCTAACCCTAATAACCTCTCGTACACCTACGCCAAACCCTAACCCTAACCCCCTTTTATACGCCTACGGAATATTTAACCCTATTCAAACCCCTCGCACACCTACGCAACGTGAATAAATTAACCTCGGCCGAGACACTCGGACCCAGGCCGTGCGGGTATGACCATACGAGCCCCCAATACTACTACTGTGGATACTCTATCTATTGTCCTAGTATATCATTGCGCGTGATTGTGGATACTATTCCTCAATTGTGAACTTTGTACCTACATTTTCCCATACATTTCCTTCTAATTTTCAAATTGTGGATACTCTATTATTCTCATTGCGTGTACTCTATCATGTTGCAGTAATAGCCCTTGCGTGCCGACTTAACCCCTTCGCCATCTTGAACTCTTTTGTTCTCATTGTTTGAGACACCATCTTGAAATGATTGTTAGGGTTTGATCATATGTAAACCTACACGTTACCTAACCCTACCTTTACCGTGATTTTGCGTGATTGTGGATACACTAGTGTGGATACTCTAGTCTACCTTTACCGTGATTTTACCGTGATTGTGGATACTCTAATGTGGATACTCTAGTCTACCTTTACCGTGATTTTGCGTGATTGTGGATACTCTATCTATTGTCCTAGTATATCATTGCACGTGATTGTGGATACTCCTCCTCAATTGTGAACTTTGTACCTGCATTTTCCCATACATTTCCTTCCAATTTCAAATTGTGGATACTCTATTGTCCCAGAACCAGCCTATTATAACTACTACGATCTGGGTGTGTCACTTTTTCCTGTAACTATAGCACGTGACAAATGTTTGTCACCTGGTTTCTTGAACCTTACACTATCCCCTTCCTTAAAGTGCCCCTAAGACGAAAATTGACCATTTTATTCTGGCCTAAATTGTTTACACAATGTTGAATTGGGTCAAGTTAAGACCCTTTTTTCCACTAAAAACTCAAAACAAATCTTCGATGACCAATTTTTACCGCTTCAAAGTCGTCCAAAAATCGTCCGCCATTGAAGCTTGTGTGGATAGTTTTGCGCCGACAAACGATGAATTTTTGCCATGCGAATAAAGATAAACACAGAACGGCACGGACTCCCCATGTGGCTTTTGTGAAATTATCGGGTGATTAGTAAAAATAGTTTTCGGCAATGGCTAATTGCGTATCCGAAGGCGGATATTGGGAGTTTGTGAAAGCCATTTCTCAGCCATCAGTGTGTTTTCCCCGATGCAGTTGGTCAATGATCTCATTAACCCTTTCCCACGTGTTTTTTACTATCGAGGCTTTGAGAGTTTTGAAGTGAATTCTGTTGTTGAGTTGCACTTTGGCCTTCTTTGTCTTTTCTGTATTATTCATGATGACTACTGCTGTGTTGCTTCGGTGAGGTTTAAAGCAGAGTTTGTTTCAACTCTTTTGTAGCTGTGACCTCATTGCGTTACAATGTATTTTTTGGCTTAGATCTGCAAGTAGCCTGCGTTGCAGCCGGAAGTGTCAAACAATCCCCGGTATAGTCCGTCTGCGTGTCTATACCGGCGGTTTAGACTGTCTGCGACGCAGGCTAATCTGCAAGTAGCGTTATGACAATTTTCCAAGTAGCTCTGAAGGGCAATAGAAGAATGAACCGGTGGCATTCAGTTTGATATGAAACAGAAGTGGTTCTTTGTTTTGTCCGTGAAAGGTGTACCGGAGGCGCATTCGTCTTGCGAATAAATCTCGCAAAAGTTGGCCTGATTTTAAATTCATTTGTCAGGGGCGTTGGGATGAATTTGAGACCCTTTGATAGCACGCTGACTTGGCTGTCAGATGGTTGATAGTTTGACAAGTTTTTAAAGAAATTTTCATTTTCTCGGTTTTTTGGCTGCAAGCCTACATTTTAAAGTGTTTTTACGCTCTGTGTCTTAAACTGTTTGTTCTGCTTTCGTTGATATTAAAGCCAGCTTTTTTAAGAATCAGAGCACAATTATATTTTTCATCTCTTTTGTATAAAAGTGAGCTCTTTGAGGTCAGAAATCTCAATCCTCAATTCGGCTATTTTATCATTCTTATTTACAATGTTCACCGAGTACTTTCCTTTGTGTAAGGTATTCTGTCAGAGAGTTGTTAAAGGTGGATATTGATCAGCTCATATGTAAAGGTGACAAAATCTGTGGAGGTTCGTAGACTTCGCTTTCCGACGTCGAGATCGCACTGAGGACGGTTTTTCTTGTCGCTTTTCTTCTTGAACAGTAGGCACTGAACCCGACAGAATTCTTCGCCTAGATCCTTCAAAGCAGAGTCAATTAACTCTGTTCAAAGTACACAGATCTCTCGAAACAGTCCTCCGAGAAGTGTTCGGAGTAAATCACAAATATTTCTGTAGGATTGAAGTTTACTCAGCGAGGTCGCACAAATCGCATCCGTTTTTCCCGCTCTGATCTATTTGCAAGGCTCCGATGCAGAGAAATACCTGCAGCATGGTCTGCACGATTACTTCAGCTTTGAATTACGCATCGATGCCCAGTCATTTTTGTTTATTGTTTGGAAGAATAGAGTAAAGCACTGTTATGTTTGCTTGACATTTTGCCATGTGAGATTTTCGCGTTGAGCCTTTAACGTCACTTCCTCTGAGTCCTGCGATCAACTTCCGGAACATGATCAAAAAATGGCGGACGCGAAATCGTGAATTTAACGGCCCGAAAAAAGATATTTCTGGTGCTCGGTCTAAACTGAAATTTGGCAGAGTAGATGAAGGAGACACACTGAACACGAAAATGGAAAAAAACTGATGTGCGAAAATTTTGATATCAGGGGCACTTTGAGTTGAGGCAATTGTTTGGAGCCTTGGCGATCATAGAATTCTTTGTATTTAGCTTGTCGTTTTTCTAGTAATTCTGGAACATCATGACAGGTCTGTGGTACTAAGACCAAGGGGTGAACAGGAACTCTTGTGCGGATTTGCCTACTGAATAACATTTGGTTAGGTGAATAAGGAAAATTGTTTATTGGCGTGTTGCGGTATTCCATCAGACCTTCATTCAAATTGCACTCCTTTCTTAGTAAGTTTTTAACAATGTTAACCGCCTTTTCTGCAAGACCGTTTGCCTGACTATATGTGGGACTGGTTGTTATTATGTTAATGCCATATTGCGTAGCATATTCCTTCATTTCTCTGGAGTTGTGGGGTATGTTGTCTGCAATTCAAAGTTTTCATAAGGTCGTAGTGGTAGCAAGTATGATAAATATTGTGAGAAATAGACAACTTTTTTGAGAGACATGTTTCGGCATGCTTATGCCATCTTCAATCAATGAGTAACAGAACGTGAGTAATTATATAATAGACAAGTAGATGTATAAAATATTTACAGTATGATGTAATACAAAAGCGGGTACTAATTACGTGACACCAAATAAATATGATCAAACCGGAACTAACAAACAATTACAGCATTATAACACTTTTCTAGCGTTTTAGTTCACACCTTTGATGTTTTGTGTCACGTTGTAAATAGTACCCACTTTTGTATTACATCATACTGTAAATATTTTATTCATCTACTTGTCTGTTATGAAATTACTCACGTTCTGTTACTCATTGATTGAAGATGGCATAAGCATGCCGAAACATGTCTCTCAAAAAAGTTGTCTAATTCAGAGTTTTTGGATAACCATGTCTTGAGAAAATTTCACTTAGACATCTGATATTATCACTGCTGGCTTTGCCATTCAGCCTAATAGCCTCAATGTACTTTGAATAATAATCAATGACCACAAGGTAGTTTTGATTTTTGTGTTGTAACACATCTGATGCAACAATTTGAGGGGGCAATATTGGGATTTGTCGACTTTGCATGGGTTCTTTCGACTGCTTACTTTGATATTTCAGACATTTTTCACAACGAGACACTATGTCTTCAATATGTTTATTCATGCCAAGCCAAATACCGTTGTACGTGCATTAGCTTTGGTTTTCTCAATGCCACAGTGACTTAAATGTAATTTCTGAAGTATATCCGCTCTCCACGTAAATGGAATGACAAGCCTGTTGTCCTTGAGAAGGATTCCATCGCTTACGTGAATATCATTCCTGACATTCCAGAAAGACTTAAGAGAAGGAGGTACCTCACGTTTGTGTTGGAGCCAACCCTCCATGGCATACCTATGTAACAACTGCGTAGTAGGCTCATTGCAATTTAGCTGTCGTAATTCCATCACCTTCATATCCGAAATTGGGAGATCGAGAATTACACTATGAATGAACTGCTCCATGTCATGATGTATATCATCATCAGTAGGAACATTGGACTGATCGATTGCTCTTGAAAGGGTATCTGCAATATAAAGAAACTTCCCTGGAACATATCTCACTTTAAGATTATACCTTTGCAGTCGAAGTCTCATTCTTTGCAAGCGAGGGGGGTACCTTGAAAAGAGGCTTTTTGAAAATACTTTCTTGGGGCTTATGATCAGAGAGTACTTCAATTTCTGCCCCATACGTGTACATATTAAATCTCTCACATCCATAAACGATCGCTAAGAGCTCTTTCTCAATTTGGACTTCATTGATTTCAGAACTTGACATAGCACGCGAGGCATATGTCACTGGTTGATTCTGTTGCATCAAACATGCTCCTTGGCCGTGTCGTTGGTAAACTTGTCACAAAATCGTAGGACTGGGGTGCTACTCAAGACGGATTTGAGTTTAGTAAGAGTTGTATTGTGCTCTGGAAATCAAGTCCACGGCACATCAGACTAAAGAATGGCTGTCTGAAAGGATCGAGAATCGTCCGTCAGCGACCATTTTGGTGAATTGCTCATATTCTGCCCAACGATACCCTTTGGTAAACTGTTTTCAAAAATCAAGTTTAAACGTTCCGACGAGTGTTAATTTTTCAGAAATTTGCAAAAATTTGAAAACGCGGTTTAAGTGCGGTTTTCCGCCTAGCAAATTGTCCAAAATTCACTGCAAAACCCAAGCTCCTTTGAAGGCTTAAAATGAATTCAGTTAACACCAAACTTTACATGTGTTAAGAGAAAGTCTTCCCATTCATTTGTGTTATGTTAATTTTTTCCGTGCACAGCTATTTTGTGATTTTTTTTTTTTGTCCCTTAAGCAACACCCTCAAAAAGTGCTGTACATGGGGCGAAAAATAGGTAAAATTTAATGCGATAAAAGTATACCTGGTACATAAGGTTTTAACCTTTTAACTAGATTTTCGTAATAAAATGTCCTTATTCAATACCTGAGTAAAATTTGGTGCTTTGAATCGGAACGCCTCCTTTTGGAAATACCACGAATATTTGTGACCTGAGCGAGTGGCATATGGTACTTCGATGACTGGACTGGACTGGACTGGACTAGTAAAACGCGGACTAGTAAAGCGCGGACTAGTAAAACGAGGACTAGTAAAGCGCGGACTAGTAAAACGCGGACTAGTAAAACGCGGACTGGTAAAACGCGGACTAGTAAAACGCGCACTAGTAAAAACGCGCACTAGTAAAACGTGCACTAGTAAAACGCGGACTAGTAAAACGCGGACTAGTAAAATGCGGACAAGTAAAACGACAACAACAAAAAAAACAATTTCATACGAAGGCGATCATAAGACTTAATGGCAAGCCAATTTAGTAAGTGACAATACCTGTTTGACCTTTAAGCTGCAAATGGGTTTGAAATGCGCCAGATACAAACAAATTTATAAGTTTAGGCTAAGAAAGAATTTTATTCAGCACCAGTTCAAAATCCTAAAATACACTTTCGTCGTAAATTTCACGGCAGAAACGAAGGAATTCGATGAACAAAAGTCGCATGAAATCTCTTCGTGTCTAGGTAGAAAGAGTCTCATTGACTTCAGCTTTTCCGTGGAAATAAAAAATACTTTCCGTAAGATCTCTGTTTTTCTTTTTACGAGAAAATCGTCGCATGATCATTTAACTCGTGTGTGTTTGTCATACCAGTGCTGCTGTTTCTTCAAAAGCGTATGTTTCTTTCTTCTTTAATTGACAGGTGTCACATCATGACAGTTACTTATCAAAAAATGTTTCAAAATTTGCTCGGAAGCTTTTTAATTACCTTTAGAAATAAAAGTGTTTCGGCGAAAGCTTTCTCTTTAATTTGAATAACGTTTGTTTTCTTTATAATTCACTCGCTATCAAATTGTTAAGTTCAAGGAGGATTTTCCCGTAATTAAACTCGTAATTGTAGCCCTGATTCATTCGGGCTCCTTTGGCAATCATTTAAGGAGACGCGAGCCAACAATTTTCGTTTTCTATTGCAACTGAGTCAAGACAATTTTACTTAGGGGGGTCGCATTACAGTCAAGTTTTAATTTCACCGGATTTCGAAAAACCTAAAACCAAATTTTTTTAACGGGAAAACAAAAATGAAATTGACAACATCAATTAGGATCGCATTTCAACCGGGTTAAAATGGAAACGTCAATCACGGAGTCAATCTCACATCCGGCAAAAATAAACATTCCCCCGAACTAACCATGCGGCGAAACAGAACACTTTGCATGGCGATTATAGTCTTTTTGTTTTCAGCTATTTAACAACAACAAAAAAATCAAAGGTTTGCTTTTGTTTTGCTGATGGAGAGATAGAGAAATTGAGAAATGGAGAAATTTCCCGCTCTTTTTGGTTTTATCTTATTTCACACGCACGCACAAATGACAACTTTGTCCGCAACGGACGCGGGTCCTTTCGTTTCAAAAAAATTTGGCAAAATCGGTCAGCCCCACCCAGGCACACCGGCGTCTTTGATGATGTTTAGAATTTTGAAACTTTTAGGAAACCGCAAAAATTGGGTCGCATTAGAAAATGCTTGTGTTGACAGAGTTTAATCCCTAGAGTAAACAATTCGGTCGTAATGCGACCCGAGCCTTAAAGAATCCAGGATGCTACACCAATTTTTGAACAGTTCAGAAATATACGAACAGTTCAGAAGTTCCCGTTACGGACCGACCTATGCTGGTGAATAACACTTTTATCTTTTTCTAACGCATAAAAACAATGATTGCTAAAAGAACCCGAATGATTTAGGGCTACAATTACGAGTTTAATTACGGGAAAATCCTTCTTGAACTTCACAATTTGATGGCGAGTGAGTTATAAAGAAAACAAGAGTTATTCAAGTTAAAGAGAATGTTTTCGCCGAAACATTTTTTTGATAAGCAACTGTCACGATGTGACACCTGTCAATTGAAGAAGAAAGAAGCATACGCTTTTGAAGAAACAGCAGTACTGGTATGACAAACACACACGAGTTAAATTATCATGCAACGATTTTCTCGTAAAAAGAAAAACAGTTAGAGATCTTACGGAAAGTATTTTTTATTTCCAACGACGATTAATCTTCGAAGATTTACCTCTGTTCCGTTTTAAAATTTCACGGAAAGTCAAATTGTAAGTAAATGCAAATATGTGTTTTGGCCGGGAGTTGTCAGTCTGCTTGTTTGTCTTCTGTAATGGCGTGTGTAAATCGGTGTTTCTTCCACCGAAAAGCTGGAGTCAATGAGACTCTTTCTACCTAGACACAAGGAGATTTAATGCGACTTTTATTCATCGAATTCCTGCGTTTCTGCCGTGAAATTTACGACGAAAGTGTATTTTAGGATTTTGAACTGGTGCTGGATAAATTCTTTCTTAGCCTAAACTTATAAATTCGTTTGTATCTGGCGCATGTCAAACCCATTTGCAGCTTAAAAGTCAAACAGGTATTGTCACTTACTAAATTGGCTTGCCATTAAGTCTTATGATCGCCTTCGTATGAAATTGTTTTTTTTGTTGTTGTCATTTTACTAGTCCGCGTTTTACTAGTGCGCGTTTTACTAGTCCGCGTTTTACTAGTCCGCGTTTTACTAGTGCACGTTTTACTAGTGCGCGTTTTACTAGTCCGCGTTTTACTAGTCCGCGTTTTACTAGTCCGCGTTTTACTAGTCCGCGCTTTACTAGTCCGCGTTTTACTAGTCCAGTCCAGTCCAGTCCAGTCAGCGAAATACCATATGCCTGAGCGAGCAGAAGATATGTGCTGTGTAAACAAACGCTAATCTAATTATTCCCTGCCAGGTAGAAAAAGGTTTTGAAATCAACTTTAATTTTGGAAATTTTGGCTGGTATGCCACAAAATTTTTGGCAAGAGGGAAATCATACATTCAGAATTACGTGAGAGCAAAGAGAAAATAAAATCAGTGTCAAAAATGTACATACAGTTGTTACGTCGATCAACATTAGGCAAATTACGACCTCAGCTGTAGGAAAACTATGATATCTCTTGCTCAGTTTGTTGAATGACTCTTAAACAATTCAATGGTTGTTTTTCATATATAGAGATAATATGTATATATTGATCAATAATTCCTGAGAATGCAGGGGGAGAACAGCATTCTGTACAAGCATTTCAGTGTACCAATGCGAATTATTTCTATTTATCATAACCGACGTCCGATCCCAGCAAACACGCACCACACGAGACCCTAAATGGGCTGTCATAAATATACCAAAGACTGAAAAAAACAAAAACTTCACTCAAGGTCTGATAACCACACGATAACACTTTTACACTTCAATCTCAGATTTACTACAAAGGGCAAAGGATAGTACGTCAATATACCCAGTATAATGTGGGAAAGGTAGATTCTTATATTTCTCTCAAAAAAGGCTGGGCTGTCAGAGTAATAAAGAAGGCTTACAGATTCAACGAAAAACAAAAGTCGTACCTTCTGTCTAAATTTCGAATAGGGCAGACGGACAGGCCACAAGCTTGACGCTGAGGTAGTTGCTCGAGATATGCGGCGTGCCCGGGGCACCGATGGTGCACGACTTTTCCAGTCATCGGAATTCCTCACAACTACCCAGATCACCTTTTTCTTCCCAAGACAGAGTGTGTTAGTACGCCAATGAGATGCTGATGACGCTGATATCCGAGCAGCTCAGGAGGAGAGTAATTGTAGCGAGGCAAAGGAGACTGTCACGTCAATACAACTTGACCATCCCCTGATCTACGATCACTACGATCTTTGTGAAATGGCGCTAAAGGACTCTTTGAAAATCTTGAGGCTACCGATGTTACAGCACATGTGTGAAGATCTTGGCCTCAATATGCCATCAAAGCCCATTCGTAAAAAGGCCCCGTACTTGGCTCTACTGAAAGAGATTGTCAGCAAATGTACTTGCCAAAAGTCATCACGATGCTGACTTTACTTGAATGTGAGGTGGTAATGTAATGTGTACTTCCAAATATGTTTTGGAGAACCTTATCAAACATCTTGCAAAATTTTTGACCTGTCTCTTTACAGTTTAGAAGCTATGAGTCATTACAACGGAGACCGAATTTAATTTGGATATTTAACAACTCAATATGGTTAAATTACCCAGTTATTTGTTTACACACTTTGCATCATTTTGCTCGCTCAGGTCACGAACACTTCTGACATTTTCGAAAGGAAGCAGTGCAATTCAGAGCATCAAAAATTGCACAGTGAATGGAAATAGCAATGTTTGACGAATATATTGTTAAAAATCCAAAGTGTCAGGTAACACCTACATTTTCTTCGCGCGAAATATCACCCGTTTTTCAACGCCATTTTGCATGGTCTGTAAGGATGTTCTTTTAAGGGCCTAAGTAATCCCAAAATCGATGTGCCCGAAAAATTTACTCACCAGGATTGAATAAGAATAGCTTTCCTTACAACGTGTGAAGTTTGGTGTTGATTGATTTCATCTTAAGCCTTGAGCGGAACTTGGTTTTCGCAGTTAATTTTTCACTGTGCGACATGCGGAGCATGAACTCAGGTAACCTGAAACCGCGTTTTCAGATTTTCGTAAATTTATGAAAAGTTAAGAATCGCTGGAACTTAAAAACATGATTTTTGAAAAGGGTTTACTTAAAGGTTTCTTTGGGCGAAATATGAGCAATTCACCAAAATGGTTAAAAGAGTCATTCAACAAAATGAGCAAGAGATATCATAGTTTTCCTACAGCTGAGGTCGTCATTTGCATAATGGTAATCGATGTGACAACCGTATGTACATTTTCGACACTGATTTTATTTTCTCTCTGCTCTCACGTAACTCTGAATGTATGATTTCCCTTTTCCCTAATATCTTGTGACATAACAGCTAAAAATTTCCAAAATTAAAGTTGATTTCAAAACCTTTTTCTACCTAGCAGGGAATAATTAGATTAGCGTTTGTTTACACAACGTATATCTTTGCTCGCTCAGGACACAAACATTTGTGGTATTTTCAAAAGGAAGCGTTCCGATTCAAAGGCTCAAATTTTACTCAGGTATTGAATAAGGACATTTTAATACGAATATCTAGTTAAAAATTAAAAAAATTATGTACCAGGTATACTTCTATCGCGTTAAATTTTACCTATTTTTCGCCCCATGTACAGCACTTTTTGAGGGTGTTGCTTAAGGGACAAAAAAAAAATCACAATATAACTGTCTACGGAAAATTTAACAGAACACAAATGAATGGGAAGACTTTTTCTTAAAACGTGTGAAGTTTGGTGTTAACTGAATTAATTTTAAGCCCTCAACGGAGCTTGGGTTTTACGGTGAATTTTGGACAATTTGCCAGGCGGAAAACCGCACTTAAACCGCGTTTTCAAATTTTCGCAAATTTCTGAAAAATTAACACTCGTCGGAACGTTTAAACTTAATTTTTGAAAACAGTTTACCAAAGGGTGTCGTTGAGCAAAATATGAGCAATTCACCAAAATGGTCGCTGACGAACGATTCTCGATCCTTACAGACAGCCACTCTTAAGTAAGGATCGCAATGGAGAAGTTAAGTCAGACCTGTTTGAAATATACTTGGCAAGATAGTTGATAATTCCCTATAACCTTTGCAGATCTTGCTTGCATGATGGAGTGGGCATGTTGTGAATAGCAGAAATTTTGTCTGGGTCTGGTGAAAATCCCAGTTCACTAAGAACTTCACCCATGTACTTGACTTTGTTTACTCAAATTGGATTTTGTCTCGGTTGAATTTGATATTGCGCTCTCGTGCCCTTGTCAACACCTTGCGCAATATCATATCATGTTCTTGTTCATCTCTACCTCCAATGATGATATCATCGAAAACTGGTAATGCACCTGAAATATCGCCAAAATGTTTTTCAACCATTTTCTGGGCCACTTCACTTGCACATGAAATACCAAATGGCATTCTTTTGAAACGAATCGGCCAAAAGGCGAATTGAACACACAGAGAAATGAGGATTCTTCCGTACGTTTTTGGCGCCAATAACAATTTGACATGTCAACAACTGAGAAAACTTTGCAACCACTCAGAGTACTTGAAATGGTTTCAAAACTTGGCGGTTTGAAATCTTCCCTTTCAATAGCTCCATTTAGATCTGGTGGGTCTAGACACAATCTCAGAGTTTTTTTTAGTTTTTCTACGATTACTAAATTGCTAACCCAGGTAACTGGTTTCTCTACTTTGGCAATAATATCTTTTTGTTCAAGATCCTTGAAAGTTCCTTTGAGTTTATCTATCAGTCTTAATGGGACATTCCGTTGTGGTTGAATAGTAGGGTTACTATTAGCCTTCAACTTAATGTTATACTCTCCCTCAACACATCCTAAACCTTTGGAAACATCCTGAAATTCATCCAGAAGGGTGAATTTTTCTCGAACTTCATTGACACTGAGACCTATTTGTTCTATTTTGTTATTCACGGTGATTAGCTCTGGGTCTAAGCATGATTCTAAACCAAGGAGGGGTCTTATATTACCTCGGAGTACACAAAACTTCAAGGGTGTTGAACCCTTAGCCCCTTTTACCTTCGTATCAAGAAGGCATTTGCTCACAGTATCTAGCTGGTGCCCCCCAAATGACTTGAGTAACATGCTTGTTGGCTATACCTGAGCATTCAACTCAGTAGCCAAACCTGAGGAAATTACATTACATTCTGCACATGTATCAAGTTTAAAACTTACGGGAATGTCATTAACAAGTAGATTTGACTGAATGTTCCTTCTAGTACTACCTTGAATTTACTCGATGTACAGACCCTCCAACAGTTCATTGCTTTTGTGTTCCTCTATTTCCACGTGACGAACACTTCTTTCTTCCATGCCATTCTTCGATCTGAAGCAGCACCGAGCATAGTGATTTCTTCCATTACATTTGTGACACGTGGCTCCATAGGCCGGACATTTTCCCCTTTCATGAGACGCTGCACAGAATTTGAATTTCATTATTCTACGGCAGTCTTCGTGTTTGGATTTTGCTGTGTCCACCGGTTGCTCTGTCTTCTTTACAGCGTCAATGTTACCCGTTTTAGTGGTCGGTGAGATGAAGATTTTCGACTGTTCCTTAGATTTCTCCGTGATTCTGCATAATTTGATGGCCTTTTCGAGTGTCAAATCCGCCTCGCGTAGCATTCGCTCTCGTAGTTTGATATCATTTATGCCCATCACAATCTGATCTCGTATCAGAGAATCCTTAATCGCTCCGAAATCGTAGTATTCAACTCTTCTTCTGAGATCTGTGACAAATATGTCAAACGAGCGGTATTCTTGGGTGGTCTTTCTGAAGACGTATCGTTCGTAAGTTGTATTATTCCGAGGAACACAATACGTTTCCAGCGCTGTTAAGATACCTCCAACAGTCCTTTGCGTGATATCTTCGGGAATATTTGGTAGAGTTTTGAGCACTCGTCTTGCTTTGGTACCGAGAATACTATGGATAGTTGCTATCTGTATGGCATCATCCTTTTCGCGAAGGCCACTCGATATCCGATACAATTCCAACGTTTCTTTCCATTCCTTCCATACATCTGCGAGATTGAGACTATCAATATCTAATTCTGAGGGAGGTTTGATACGTTCCATGTCAAATAAATAAATAAATAAATAAATAAATGAATAAATAAATGATTTAACAATGGACATCCACTGGGTGGCTATTCTTGTCCACTGTTCCAGATCGAATTGGAATTTGGAAATGTTGGTTTTTTTGTCGGAATTAGTAGTAACTGTCATTGAGGTGAGAAAATTTTGTAATGTCGGAATTAGGAGTCAGAAAAGTTTCACTGAAAGAGATCCTGCTACCATGTTATGAGTTCAACTTCAAGAGCTTCATTAAGTAGTTTCACACTGCACGTGATCCCTGAGATCACGTGACTTACAATCCCCTTATCATAACAAGCTGTGCAACCCAGGTAATGCGGATAGCCCAATAAACAAGGCAGCGCCGAAAAAATTGCTGGCAGTGGCCTAAGATATAAGGATTCAAATAATTTGTACCAACGATTGGGACGGAAAGGTCTTGTGTGTATTTTGACGAGACTGCCATTGTCGAGTCGCTCATCGCTTCCAAGGGTCACAAACACGACGAGAACAGTCTCCGCAATTTTGAAACACTACGAAGGGATTTCCAAGGATTCTGCGACATAGTGAATTAAGGTTTGTTCTCAACTTACTTTCTGGTCAAAAGCAGTTTGTACAAAAACGTCAAAGATAAGTGACTGCCCGTGTTTGCACATACGTTCTCGACAAAACCGCGAGGTTCGAAAGTTCGCGCATGCTCAAATGGCGATCTTGGCGAGTTCCTAGTCTGATGACGTAACTGTCATTGAGGTGAGAAAATAGAAAGTCCCCCCTCAGATTTCTCGTATTTCCTTCAGTGAAATTCCTTAAAATTTGGCAGAGATGTTATACCTTTTTAGCTTTCCTTGCTGTCAATTTATCAGAAAATTTTGTAAGACAAGTTTTTCGCTAATGCTAAAAACAAAAAAAACCACCTTGACAACCCCTACTTTTTTCGATTTTAAAAGTTTCTTATTGTCAGACTCTACCCGGTCGGAGAATATCGGAAAATTTTACCGAAGGAAATTGAAGAAAATTGAAATCAAAGCCAAACAGACGTCAAAAAATGGCCATATCTGAGTAGTTTTAATTTGGGACTAAAAGCCTTGACTTCAGAGGTGACTGTTGTACAGCAAATGTTGGCCCTTGTTTGGTACGTTTCAGTAGCTTTGATTTGAAAAAATAGCAAAAACAACGAGAAAATTAACTTTCGATTGATGTCACTAGCGTGCGCTTCGTGATCTTGCATAACCCTATTGAGCCACCTTAAGACCGCAAATTATAAGGCGAATAAATGAGGACCGGAGAATCTTATTTAATACATATTACAAATTCCGAGTCAATAAAAACAAACGAAACATTACCATGTGCGTTTGACAGCTTGACCCAAAAGTAAAATGAAAAATATAAAGTAAAAGACTAGTAGATTCCTTAGATGATTCTAGTGTTCTGGATACGTCAAAAGTAGGTATTTCGCAAAACGTGTAGTGGCTGTGTTTTCAATCGAAAGCGAAGAGTCGGTCGCCAGTAGCACGTGCGTCTGACAACTCGCTGGTCACGGCTCGATTCTTACTTCAAATTCTGGCCCTTTATCTCGCTTTGTAGCAGCAATCCATTTCGATCTCAATTAAGAATTTGAAGGAAAATTGAAAAAAGATAAATTCTCCCCACTCTGATTTATCTTGTCATTTATACAGAAGTTAACAGAGCAATGATCGTGGGCCATGCTTACATGTAATATATCCCTACTGTAAACCTGTAAAGATTAGTGTAACACACCCCCTGACTTTATGCCCGTCCAGCCTCGATTTGGTGCTTCACGCAATCCAAGATGGCGCTACGTGATAAAGGTGTATGACGCTGAGTGGCACACAAGGCGCAGCCGAGTGTGTCACTGATGTTATCACACATTTTGACGTATTCTGTGATCTATTATTGTGGAGACCCATTGCAGCATAGAGTTTTAAATGATGAAAAAGCAAAAATTTTTTCTTGTTTAAGTAATCTATACATTTGTCCCCCAATAGTTCATTCGGTTAGAATCAATCAAAACGCATAATAGTTCAGCTTATAACATAAAGCCTACTTCTGTAACCCTTATCATTATTAGATAACACTAGGCAACCGCTGCATATTTGCGCTTTCAAACTAAGCCGTATTCTTCCTTCGCAACTCAATAACGCTGAGAGCAAGGCCTTTTTAGATTTTGCTTCGTAACTCAGCTGGTGGTCGCGTCCAATTAGTATCTTGGAGGCACGCGTTTGAATCCATCAAAGCCTGATCTTTCAGGTATATAATATGCAATCGCTAGAATTGCATCTAACCCGCGAGGAACACTGACTTAATTGATTTTTAATCCGCAGGTCAATTGAAACTGAATAATTTAGTCACAAATTGAATCATTCCTCCGCAGGAAAGAGAATCCTGTAAAATTTTCCTGATTGGCTTCGTGGCTCATGTTAATATTAGCGCCCAACTTGTTAGCAGGTATAATTGTAAATTTCACTTTGTACAAGACCCAGGTTATCATATGACGTTGCGACATCAAAATGCTGAGATCCTAGCTCGTTGAAGCGAATTCGTAGGGTACTCTTGAGAAAAACTTTTGCCCGCGTTAGTTCACCCAGCTGACAGCATAAAAGCCCCAGGTTATGGTATGAAGTTGCAACATCAACATGCTGAGGTCCTAGCTTTTAAAGCGAATATCTAGGGCACCCTTGTGACAATCTTTTGTTGCATTAGTTCACCCAGCTGATAATGTGTAAGACCCAGGTTATGGTATGACGTTGCAACATCAACATGACGACGTTCTAGCTCTTTCAAGCGAATATCTAGGGCACCCTTGTGCCAATCTTTTTCCTACTTTAGGTCACTCAGCTGACAGTGTATAAGACCCTGGTTATGGTATGACATTGCAACGTCAACATGATGAGGTCATAACTCTTTCAAGCGAATATTTAGGGCACGCTTGTGAAATCTTTTGCCTACTTTAGGTCACCTTGCTGGCGGTGTACAAGACCCAAGTCATCGTATGACGTAACGACACCAACATACTGAAGTCCTAGCCATTTCAAGGCAATATCTAGGTCACGCGCGTGACGATCTTTTGCCTGCTTTAGGTCACCCGGCTGAAGGTTTACAAGACCCAGGTTAAGGTATGACATTGCAACATCAACATGATGAGGTCCTTGCTCTTTCAACTGAATACCGAATGCACGCTTGCCACAATCTTTTACCTGCTTAAGGTTGCCCAGCTGACGGTGTACAAGACCAAGGTTATCTTATGACGTTGCGACATCAACATGCTGAGTTCCTACTTCTATCGACCGAATATCCAAGTCACGCTTGTGACAACGTTGTGCCCGCTTAAGGTCACCCAGCTGACGGTGTACAAGACCCAGGTTATCGCATGACACTGCGACATCAACAAGCTGAGGTCCTAGCTCTTTCAAGCGAATATCTAGGGCACGCGCGTGGCAATATTTTGCCTACTTATCGTCACCTCGCTGACTTTTTACAAGACCCAAGTTATCGTATGACGTTGCGACATCAACATTCTGAGGTCCCAGCACTTTCAAATGAATATCCAAGGCACGCTGGTAACAATCTTTTGCCTGTGACATCAATATGCTAAGGTCCCAGCAATTTCAAGCGAATATCTAGGGCATACTGGTGACATTCATCTGCCTGCTTTAGGTCATCTAGCTGACGGTGTACAAGACCGAAGTTATCGTATGACATTGTGACATCAACATGCTGAGAACCCAGCACTTTCAAGCGAATATCTAGGGCAAACTGGTGACAAGCACATGCCTGCTTTAGGTCACCTAGCTGGCGGTGTACAAGACCCAAGTTATCGTATGACATTGCGACATCAACATGCTGTGCACCCAGCACTTTCAAGCGAATATCTAGGACAAATTGGTGACAAGCACATGCCTGCTTTAGGTCACCTAGCTGACGGTGTACAAGACCCAAGTTATCGTATGACATTGCGACATCAACATGCTGAGGTCCTAGCCCTTTCAAGCGAATCTCTAGGGCACGCTTGTGACGATTTTTTGCCTGCCTTAGCTCTCCCAGCTGACTTTGTACAAGACCCAAGTTATCATATGACGTTGCGACATCAACATGCAGAGGACCTAGCTCTTCCTAGCGAATATCTAGAGCAGGCTCGTGAAAATCTTTTGCCAGCCTTAGATCATCAAGCTGACGGTATAAATGACACAGGTTATCGTATGACTTTGTGAATTCAGCATGGTTAGATCCTAGCGCTTTCCAGCGAATATCCAGGGCACGCCCGTGACAATCTGTTGCCTGGTTTAAGTCACCTAGCTGACGGTGTACAAGACCCAAGTTATCGTACGACGTTGCAACATCGACATGCTGAGGTCCTAGCCCTTTCAAGCGAATATCTAAGCCACGCTCGTGAAAATCTTTTGCCTGCCTATGGTCACCCCGCTGACTTTGTACAAGACCCAAGTTATCGTATGACGTTGCGTCATCAATATGCTGAGGTCCCAGCGCCTTCAAGCGAATATCTAGGGCACACTTATGACAATCATCTGCCTGCTTTAGCTCACCTAGCTGACGCTGTACAAGACCCAAGTTATCGTATGACATTGCGAGATCAACATGCTGAGGACCCAGTACTTTCAAACGAATTTCTAGGGCACGCTGGTCACAATCTTTTGCCTGCGTTAGATCACCCAGCTGACTTTGTACTAGACCCAAGTTAT
The DNA here is from genome assembly GCF_964205215.1 of Stylophora pistillata. NCBI lineage: Eukaryota > Metazoa > Cnidaria > Anthozoa > Scleractinia > Pocilloporidae > Stylophora > Stylophora pistillata. Next base: position 6,339,442 of record NC_142523.1, read on the forward strand.
CGTATGACGTTGCGACACCAACATGGTGTGGTCGAAGCTCTTTCGAACTAATATCTAAAGCATGCTCGTAACAATCTTTTGCCTCCTTTAGATCACCCAGCTGACGGTGTACAAGACCCAGGTTATCGTACGACGTTGCAACATCAACATGCTGAGCTTCTAGCCTTTTCAAGCGAATATCTGGGGCACGCTCGTGAAAATCTTTTGTCTGCTTTAGGTCACCTAGCTGACGGTGTACAAGACCCAAGTTATCGTACGACGTTGCAACATCAACATGCTGAGGACCCAGCACTTTCAAGCGAATTTCTAGGGCACGCTGGTCACAATCTTTTGCCTGCGTTAGATCACCCAGCTGACTTTGTATTAGACCCAAGTTATCGTATGACATTGCGACATCAACATGCTCAGGACCCAGTACTTTCAAGCGAATATCTAGGGCATGCTGGTGACAATCAGGAGACGGGGCCTACAGTTTATTCCTCTTTATACGAGAAGACTAGAATCTCTATCCATTTCTTGATGTTATAGAAAGGTAGCAAATTCTCCTCAGTTATTTTAAGACCATGATTATTGGTCTCAATATTTTCTGCATTACAGAAAGGGAAAGCCGCCGTGTGAGTAACATTATTCGAATAAATCTTTGCAATGTTGATCGAGAACCGGCTTTGATACCCTCATTTAGTGTCTTCAATAGAATGACCGAAAGGCGTAGGATATGGCAAGAAAATGAGGAGCAAGTCTACAGAAGCTTCACAGCATTTCGGAGGGAAGTCAAACGAGGAAACGTTCACGATCGATCTCAAGCCTAATCCCATGAAAGTTTTTAAGTGACTTTTCACTTCTGGTGAGATCAAATTCAGGGATATATTTCTCCTTAATTTCATCTTGATATCCTCTATTCTTTAAACGTATTTTGAAACACTGCGAGTTTTTATTAAACGTGTAGCTTGACGACATTATCCATAGAAGGCGTAAAGCTTCTCCTTTTAAGAATCCTTTATTTGCGCCTGTTGAATGACACGAATAAAAACTTAGGTATTCGAAGGTCTTCGTCTCTTTGTAATGCTTAGAGGCCTCAAAGATCGATATCCAGTTAAACCTTTAGCTTTCGTGTACCTATGCGTTCAAGAATATGACATCTGAGTATGATATTTCAACCGTGAAAGGTGACTGTATAGGGGCACATTTGTTGTGCAGAATGTAGATATTTACCCGTCTTATAAATGCCTTTCATTTGTCTTTGGCTCTGTTCAACAACAAAAAACATCGTCAAAATGCCTCTTCCAAAGAGGCGATTTAGTTTTGCTCTGGGTGCTAATACCCTTTTTTCCATTTTTGTTTGTCGTGGTATTCTTTGCCGTTTCCATTCGGTTTGTGTAAAAAGGTACCCAGTTCCCGGATAATAACTATGAGGATGGTGCGCAAAGCACAGCATGGCCCTTTATGTGGGACAGGTACCTTCACAGGATAAAAACACTTAGATCTTGTGATTATGGAAGGTTTTGAGTAACAAATGATGAACGAGTTTAAGGGTTCTCTCAGTTTTCAACAAACTGAGAAGTTACTTCTAAAGATGTAAGTCTCCCATGTAAAAGAACAGTGCAAGCAGCAGTCGCAAAATCAGCAGTGGTAGAAGTACCTGTGACAGTTTCTTTTTGGAGGTGCGATGCAACATTCGTTAATTCGTCAGGAGAAGAGGGCACTGCCTCTTCGTTATAATTCAGTTTGAAATCTGTAGCAAAAAAAAGCTCCATCGTTATTAATCCGATTTGCATGTGTAGCAGCGGCTGTAGCAGCAACTAGACTAAACCTAGGTTGTGCTGCCATTCTTCACTAGGACTATTAAGGTGAGGATTTGAAGATATTTAAACACCGACCTTGTGAACAAAAACGAGATTGCTTTCTCATTGGCGGCAGTGAGTACAAGGCCTCCTTTGAATTCTTACTAAGCAAAATACCGTAGAAATTACGAAAAAAAAAACCCAGTTGTTTGATACGAAACGCATGAATAAATGTAATCTTGATTAGTTCTAGAATGACTGTAATGTAAAACCTGAGTCGTTAATGTTATGTGTATAAACTTCTCTTATTTTAATGGGAGGTTGCTTGATCCTAGTTAGCGAGCACTTTCCGCTACCTTGACGCTTTTCAGTGGTGTTTTCAAGACTATGCTTCGGTAGCTATTGAACTCTCGATTGATCAGGAATGGCACCAAATCTATACAATTAAATCCTATGTACCAACTGGAAAAGCGGTACACTTTTTTCTTTCAACCAAATTTGTTTTAATTGCCTCAGCTTAAATTAAAACTTTCATGGAGTATTTATTAAAATTTACAAAAAGTGCGTAAAATGGTTAAACATGGAAAAATCTGTCAAACGGAATTACTGTAAATCTTGAGTACACATTCACTTTGCAAGCGGTCTTTGTTCTCATCAGTAAGAAAGATTTTCAGTAAATATCTAACTGAAAACTCAGTTGTTTTGCCGCTAAAATTTTCTCGAAGTTAAAATATGCCACTTTTTTTTTCCTTGTAAGCAACTGGGGGAATTCTCGTCGAGAATTTTAGAAATTCTTTCACTTTAACCATGCAGCGGAAGAAAGGGCTTTAAACAGAGCAACCATTAAGTTAAACTGAATTTTAAATAGAAAATTTGACATAAACAAAAAAATTAAATCTTTGTTGTTGTTTTTGGAGTTCAAAATGTCTCCTCCATTTCCTCCAAAACAAAAGGTTGGGAATAAATTGCCCCGTGTGGCGCCATTTCACAGGACAGGAAGATGCTTCAGTTTTCTATGGCAATACAGGAAAATATACAGGCAAATGTAGAATAGAATTTTTAACCACTCAGTACACATGTTGTGTCTAAGTTGTCATAAATTATCTAAACGAAATCAGGACAACCTTCTCACAACCCAGCTGACGGTGTAAAAGACCCAGGTTATCGTATGACGTTGCAACATCAACATGCTGAGCTTCTAGCCTTTTCAAGCGAATATCTAGGGCACGCTCGTGATAATCTTTTGCCTGCCTTAGGTCACCTAGCTGACGGTGTACAAGACCCAAGTTATCGTACGACGCTGCAACATCGACATGCTGAGGACGCAGTACTTTCAAGCGAATTTCTAGGGCACGCTGGTCACAATCTTTTGCCTACGTTAGATCACCCAGCTGACTTTGTACTAGACCCAAGTTATCGTATGACATTGCGACATCAACATGCTCAGGACCCAGCACTTTCAAGCGAATATCTAGGGCATGCTGGAGACAATCTTTTGCCTGCTTTAGGTCACCCAGCTGACTTTCTACAAGACCCAGGTTATCGTATGACGTTGCGATATCAACATGATAAGGTCCCAGCTTATTCGAGCGAATAACTAGGGCATGCTTGTAACAATCTTTTGCCTGCTTTAGATCACCCAGCTGACGATGTACATGACCCAGGTTAACGTATGACATTGCACTATCAACATGCTGAGCTCCTAGCCTTTTCAAACGAATATCAAGGGCACGCTCGTGAAAATCCATTGCCTCCTTTAGGTCACCTAGCTGATGGTGTATAACACCCAAACTAAAATATGACATTGCAATATCAACATGGTGAGGTCCAAGCTTTTTCAAGCGAATATCTAGGGCACGCTCGTGTAAATCTTTTTCCTGCTTAAGGTCACCCAGCTGATTTTGTACAAGACTCAAGTTATCATAAGATGTTGCGAAATCAATATGCTGAGGTGCTAGCTCTTTTAAACGAATATCTGGGGCAAGTTCGTGGTACACTTTTGCCAATCTTAGTTTACCCAGCTCACGGTATAAAAGACCCAACTTATCATAACATATTGCGTCATCACGGTCCTTAGCTCTGAGGTTCACTGGGGGAATAGCCAGCCTGCAATCGTGGTACTCTTTTGTCTGGTTTAGTTCACTCAGCAGCTGACGATGTGTAAGACCTAGGTTATCGTTAGACATTGCGACATCAGGATGCTTAGCTCCACGTTCCTCTAGGTGAATGCCCGAAGCACGATCGTGGTACTCTCCTGCACGGTTTAGTTCGGACCCCTGAAGTGCTTTCAGGTATTGTGAGATTTCCCTCGCCTGATATTCGCACGGGGCGACGTCAAATGGAGGAAGAATGGGAAATAAGGAGACTTCGGTTTGAGACAGTTCTTGAAGGGTATGTCGTTGATTCTCTTTTGCTTTAGGTTCCTTGTCTTTTTCTGTAAATTCTATTCCTTTTTCTTGAAGTTTCGTATCCTTGTCTTGAACCTCATGTCGAAGGTCGTCAATTTGCTTTAAGATACTTCTCAACTCCTCCGTTGGAAAACTTATGTGATATTGGATTTCATGTAATTTGAGAGTGGGAAGACCTAGTGCGAGAAATGCAGCCTTCGCCTTTAAAATCGCATTTCGAAAATCTCTGCTGGAAAGGTAGCCTCGCGGCATGTGAGGAAATTCTTCATCGCGAAATATTCTGAGGTCATTCACATGCCAATAAACAACTGGATCGAGATCCTTGATACAATCGGAATGAAGGATGGCATAAAACAGCATGGTACAATCCCATTCAGCTCTGTCACCTTTTTTCATGATTGTCAACAGACGAGAGTTTCTATCTCTACTTTGCGGGGTTTCTCCGTTCCAGAAGTCCATTCCATTTTTAACTTCGTCTTTCCATTCTCCCAATGTTGTCGCGTAACGATTATCCCATTCTTGTTTGAAGATTGTTCGCAGACCCTCACTCAATATATCAGTGCCTATGTAACAAATCCTGTAGTAGTTCAGTTGCTCTGCAGTGCATTCCCGTGAGGACACCATTGATTTGCCTTGTACGTCTTCATGGAAGAAAAAAGGATATTTTTCATCAACCAACAGAGAAAAGAATCCACAATAATTAAAATCGCAACTATCTTCAAAAGTAAGCATTACATACTTTTTAAATGCAAATTTGGAGTGACAGTCACTAATGAGCACCAAAATGGCTCATTCATCTTTTGTTTGAGCAGGTTGAGTTCATGCCAGCAATTTGGTGATGTGGACCTTCTATCTTCCCCACCCGTCCCACCTCAGGGGAGGACATCCACAACACAGCAATCTCGTGCATGGGAAATCAATGTCTCCTAGCCTAACCCTGCAGGAGACGGGGCCTACGGTTTATTCCTCTTTATACGAGAAGACTAGAATCTCTATCCATTTCTTGATGTTATAGAAAGGTAGCAAATTCTCCTCAGTTATTTTAAGACCATGATTATTGGTCTCAATATTTTCTGCATTACAGAAAGGGAAAGCCGCCGTGTGAGTAACATTATTCGAATAAATCTTTGCAATGTTGATCGAGAACCGGCTTTGATACCCTCATTTAGTGTCTTCAATAGAATGACCGAAAGGCGTAGGATATGGCAAGAAAATGAGGAGCAAGTCTACAGAAGCTTCACAGCATTTCGGAGGGAAGTCAAACGAGGAAACGTTCACGATCGATCTCAAGCCTAATCCCATGAAAGTTTTTAAGTGACTTTTCACTTCTGGTGAGATCAAATTCAGGGATATATTTCTCCTTAATTTCATCTTGATATCCTCTATTCTTTAAACGTATTTTGAAACACTGCGAGTTTTTATTAAACGTGTAGCTTGACGACATTATCCATAGAAGGCGTAAAGCTTCTCCTTTTAAGAATCCTTTATTTGCGCCTGTTGAATGACACGAATAAAAACTTAGGTATTCGAAGGTCTTCGTCTCTTTGTAATGCTTAGAGGCCTCAAAGATCGATATCCAGTTAAACCTTTAGCTTTCGTGTACCTATGCGTTCAAGAATATGACATCTGAGTATGATATTTCAACCGTGAAAGGTGACTGTATAGGGGCACATTTGTTGTGCAGAATGTAGATATTTACCCGTCTTATAAATGCCTTTCATTTGTCTTTGGCTCTGTTCAACAACAAAAAACATCGTCAAAATGCCTCTTCCAAAGAGGCGATTTAGTTTTGCTCTGGGTGCTAATACCCTTTTTTCCATTTTTGTTTGTCGTGGTATTCTTTGCCGTTTCCATTCGGTTTGTGTAAAAAGGTACCCAGTTCCCGGATAATAACTATGAGGATGGTGCGCAAAGCACAGCATGGCCCTTTATATGGGACAGGTACCTTCACAGGATAAAAACACTTAGATCTTGTGATTATGGAAGGTTTTGAGTAACAAATGATGAACGAGTTTAAGGGTTCTCTCAGTTTTCAACAAACTGAGAAGTTACTTCTAAAGATGTAAGTCTCCCATGTAAAAGAACAGTGCAAGCAGCAGTCGCAAAATCAGCAGTGGTAGAAGTACCTGTGACAGTTCCTTTTTGGAGGTGCGATGCAACATTCGTTAATTCGTCAGGAGAAGAGGGCACTGCCTCTTCGTTATAATTCAGTTTGAAATCTGTAGCAAAAAAAAGCTCCATCGTTATTAATCCGATTTGCATGTGTAGCAGCGGCTGTAGCAGCAACTAGACTAAACCTAGGTTGTGCTGCCATTCTTCACTAGGACTATTAAGGTGAGGATTTGAAGATATTTAAACACCGACCTTGTGAACAAAAACGAGATTGCTTTCTCATTGGCGGCAGTGAGTACAAGGCCTCCTTTGAATTCTTACTAAGCAAAATACCGTAGAAATTACGAAAAAAAAAACCCAGTTGTTTGATACGAAACGCATGAATAAATGTAATCTTGATTAGTTCTAGAATGACTGTAATGTAAAACCTGAGTCGTTAATGTTATGTGTATAAACTTCTCTTATTTTAATGGGAGGTTGCTTGATCCTAGTTAGCGAGCACTTTCCGCTACCTTGACGCTTTTCAGTGGTGTTTTCAAGACTATGCTTCGGTAGCTATTGAACTCTCGATTGATCAGGAATGGCACCAAATCTATACAATTAAATCCTATGTACCAACTGGAAAAGCGGTACACTTTTTTCTTTCAACCAAATTTGTTTTAATTGCCTCAGCTTAAATTAAAACTTTCATGGAGTATTTATTAAAATTTACAAAAAGTGCGTAAAATGGTTAAACATGGAAAAATCTGTCAAACGGAATTACTGTAAATCTTGAGTACACATTCACTTTGCAAGCGGTCTTTGTTCTCATCAGTAAGAAAGATTTTCAGTAAATATCTAACTGAAAACTCAGTTGTTTTGCCGCTAAAATTTTCTCGAAGTTAAAATATGCCACTTTTTTTTTTCCTTGTAAGCAACTGGGGGAATTCTCGTCGAGAATTTTAGAAATTCTTTCACTTTAACCATGCAGCGGAAGAAAGGGCTTTAAACAGAGCAACCATTAAGTTAAACTGAATTTTAAATAGAAAATTTGACATAAACAAAAAAATTAAATCTTTGTTGTTGTTTTTGGAGTTCAAAATGTCTCCTCCATTTCCACCAAAACAAAAGGTTGGGAATAAATTGCCCCGTGTGGCGCCATTTCACAGGACAGGAAGATGCTTCAGTTTTCTATGGCAATACAGGAAAATATACAGGCAAATGTAGAGTAGAATTTTTAACCACTCAGTACACATGCTGTGTCTAAGTGGTCATAAATTATCTAAACGAAATCAGGAGAACCTTCTCACAACTTGCAGTTCGTGTGTAACGGCAGTGATATAGAGTGCAGACGTGACAAAATGACGAAGAGGCATGCAAATTAATAGACTGAACAAACTGACCACTGACAGACAAACAAAGATGGCTTTGTTGCAGACCGTAATTCACAGGGGCTAAAACTGGCATCCATTACTAACAATTATTCATCAAAAAACGATAACCTTACCTGGAATACAGCTAAGGAAGGAGTAGGAGTTAGTTTTCTCTGATAGGACGTCTTCTCCATCAAAGCGTGCCACACCTGTTGTGTCACTCTCCGTCGTTAGTTGGAGTGGACATCCACCCTGTAATAAAAACAAGTATCAGTAGCGAAGAAAGAAAGACAGTATATTTCAGCTTGGTAAAGAACTACAGAAACAGGAATTTTTGTCTTGTCAAACCTGTGTTCAATAGCAACTTTCTTGAACGTGGTTACAATAGATAATTACTTTTTAATACTGGTCTAAGCAACACATTTCAGCGTGAAATTGTTTCACATCCCATCCAGGGGAGAGCTAGTAGCAACATTATCAGCCACTTCATGCTAAAGATGCAACTAACGGATGTGCTCTGAAAAAATGAGCCTTTCCGCCTGTGTGCCGATTTTATCCTTTTTTACCCTCTACTCCTGAACTTGGAAAAACAAGTTAATAATAGCCTGATACTTTTTCCCGAAACCCCTCTTAAATTTACGTGCTCGAATGTCTTGCGCTCTTATCAGCTAAACAACCAAATCTTTAAAACATTAGATGCTTCCACACCTGCACAGAGAACACATGAACAGGCACCGTCAGAAAGAGGGAATTTACCGCTCACCACAACGTTCACGTTGAGATTGCAAACATTTTTCCTAATCAAAATTACCTTCACATGGCCTGGTGAGGGGAAAATATCTCCAACCACTGCAACAGTATTTAGACAATGATTAGCATCAAAGGAATAGAGGAAATTTTTAAAGGTAAATCAAAGAAATCAACAGTGCGTTTTGTTTTCTAAATTTTCCATTTAAATACCGAATACCCTTTAGTAAAATTTACCTCCACGTTGGTCAACATCATTATCTCAATTGGAACAGATAAGCATATATCGATTAGCTTCCAAAAATGTGAAATAACATGTAGACCACGAGTAAAAGTGAAAAAATGATTTTTGTCGTAACTACCTTGTGTCACTTCTGGGTCACTCAGTGATATCTCACTTGTCTCGGGCTAAGGAAAATATAATCAAAAATTGAACCATTAATAAAATAATGCACTTTAATCATATTTAAAGTTTCAGTTTGAAATTTCAAATTAAAAGTAAAACAAGAAGCTGGACTGGAGTTGAGTCATGCCCTTCAGCTCAGCTATTGTGAAATCTAAGAGCTAAATCTTGCATGTAAGCCAGGTTAATGTACTGGTTTCAGTGAAAGTGTTATCACTCATCCACTGCTCTGTTATGATTTGTCTCGAAAAGTGACTTAATACCAAACTTTATTCAAGTGTCAATTTGATCAACTGAGATGCAGTATAAAATAGCCACAACAAAATGTTTACTGTAATACATGTGAAGAAAGAATAGATATCATAAATAATTTTTAAAAATGATCAGCAGTTTCTGCTGGAACAAAAATAGTGAAATCTTTCTAATCTTGATTGTCTAACAAGATCATCAAGTCAACATATCTTTTAAAATTTTTCAATAAAAGTTTATGTGAAAAGATCTGATACCGAATATACTTCAGGTTTCCCTGTTCAAAACTAATGCTAATAACTTAAGTATAGAATGAGACAAGAAATATAAGCGATAGAAACCGACGTTTCGGTGAATCTTGCGCCATTATCAAGGTTACATAATTGTTTGGAACAGCAGTGTTACGTTCTATGGAATAATGCCTATAACGAACATAAGAACGTAACACTGCTCTTCCGAACAATTTCTTAGCACGCTTTAATGCAATCAAGAAATGCACGAACAGGTTTGAATGCCTTGTTAATGAAATGCTGTGTATTAAGATCTTAAACCAGCATTGAATGTACAGTCGGATTCTCTTTGTGCTAAAGTATTCATGTAATTAGCTTCGCACTCTTTTATGCAAATTCGCTTTAACTTAGCCTCTTCACAAACCACATTTTATCATTAACTATGTAACCTTGATAATGGCGCAAGATTCACCGAAACGTCGGTTTCTATCCCTTACATTTCTTGTCTCGTGTATTTGCAAATCGTTTCTTAAGATGTTTCGATTTAATAAAAGATAGATAAACTTGCTAAGTTTCTGTGCCGGCTAGCAAACCTATCAGAGAGTATCCAGATGATAGAGAGTCCCAATGGAAATAAAACACTTTGAGTGCTTTTGAGGATTAATTTTTTTTCATAGCCTATATAGTTGTAATTGTTGCATTTTAAGGTTGCGTTTCTGACTTGTCTGCAGTGTCGAAAGGGCACCAATTAAAGGGTGGTACGCCTTTAAGTATTTTGAAGGTCTTACTTTTGTGGATCTTAGTTTTCTTACACCCGGCTACTGACATCTTATTTTAAACTTCATAGCTTGTTTAATGTTCATTGAATAATAATTACCAATTCCTAATAGTAATTTTATGTACCTCTGCAGATACAAAGCCACCACTGTAATCTGATCCAAACAATGATTCAAAAATCCTGGGGGGCATCTGAAACTGTCTCTCCAAGACTTGTCCATTCTTGATATTGACTTTTTTGTATTCATCATATTCTACTGCTCCTTGACTTTTAAAGGAATCGATGAGAGCTGCAGATAAAGTTTTCCTGGCAGCCTTTTGGTTACATTCCGATGAAAGCTTGGGATAGTTCTTAGCTCTAAACTTATGGTACAGCCCTGGAGCAGTCAGCCAATTTATCCAGTATCGACCATTGTCATCCACGAACTTTGCATGTTCTCCTTCCAAAATAAGATCTTTGACAAAACCATAAACCCCTGGAACTCTTTTACTTCTATGAGATCCTACAATCAAAGTTTGGAAGACAAATGTTTATATGAATCTACACACCCATCTTGAAAACAAGTCCATTCTCATGATAATCTGCAAGGTCTAAATGGCCATTAAATGGAAAGTAATGGCTATGGCGTAAGAACTAATAGCCGGGAGCTGGACATACATATATAAGAGAAGTTGGAGTGCACCTCAAGAGCCTTTGTACCCTAAACTAAATAGGAAAAAATCCTTTCAATTCGCAACCTTATTCATTATAAAAGGACTGTTACACATTTGCTAGTACATTAGGAAAACATTAATTTTAAAAAAATTGTCAAATTTTCTACTTAGAACGCACAGTGCTCCTGGACCAACCCTCTTCAAAACATAATAAAGTCAGCAAAGGCAACTTCTTCAAATGGCTAAATGTGCTTTACCTAACGTATCAAGACCCCACAAAACATAACCTGTTTACCAGTACATACTCACTAGGACCAAAGAAGGAAGCGACAAATCCCCCCTACTCGATCCCATCTAACTTAGACCCAACTAATAACACAGAACCCTAACTAAAAATAAATTTCGTTATTTCTCATGAAACCCGCTTTCTCTTAAAAAACAGCGCAACTTTTCTGGTGGATATTTCCGGTTTATAGGAAGATGAATGGTCGATACTTTCGATCATTTCGTCGCAATTACATGACATTTTTAAATTTGCGTTTAGCAACCGACGGCTCTAAACAGAAAGTTTCCACCGTCCATGTTGGTGTAAAAGTACTTAAACGTTACTAAGATCCTACGAAAAGTAATTTCCACGCATTTACTTCAATAATTTGTTTAAGTTTATCTCCTCCAAGGCTCAAATTTCCTTTGGGAAATTATTATTTTGTTTTTTGGCTGGTAAGGGTACGAATTTCTAGAAAACGATTGAGAGGACAAATGAGTGAAAAACAAATAATTTCAAGAAATGTGTCTGATCGTTGGTTTCCTGCTAAAGCGAAACCTACATGCTAAGCTACATCTCCACATTTTTAACCCTGCTCAGAAATTCCCCCCAAAAAAATTGATTTGCGAGTGCAGGGAAGTACCCATTCATAGACTTGTCAGGGTTCAACCTAAAGTGATCCTCGAGATCGATCACAACATGGGTAAAGATTTTGACGTTGGAAGGAAGAGCAGCCATGCAAAAAATCACCACTTCTTACCAGCGTCGATTTCTTCTCTTTGTAATGCGTATATTCGTCATGGGTCGATTCCCTGTTAAACATTTATCTTTCTTACACTTTTTGTGTCCAAGAATATGATATCTGAGAATATTTCAACTGTGAATAGTGATTGCATCGTGGCACATTTGATGCACAGAACGTAGCTGTTTACCTGTCAGATAAATTCCTTTCATTTGTCTTTGGTTCTGTTCCACGACAGAAAACGTCGTCAATATACCTCTTGCAAAGAAGCGTTTTAGTTGTGCTCTGGGTGATAATACCCTTTTTTCTATTCTTGCTTGCTGTTCTATTCTTTGCCGTTTCCGTTCGGTTTGTTTAAAAAAGTACCCACTTCCCGGATAATAACAATGAGCGATGGCACGCAAAGCACACAAGTTGAGTGTGGCCCTTTAAGGGGGGCAGGTACCCTCGAAGGATAAAAACACTTAGATCTTGTGATTATGGAGGATTACGAGTAACAAATGATTAATGAGCTTAAAGTGCATATGACAAGTTTTTCTTTTTTTGACGGATTCTAGTTGCTTACATCGTCTTTAATATACTTATGATATTTAGGAGCAATCCGATAAAAATAAGTACTGCATTTTTTCATTCAAATCGCTGGTATCGCTTCAATTTTTTTACCGCCACTTTGCTCGGCCAGACTATCACGAGACAAATCTCGTGACGACACATGGTACACTTGAGATAACACAACAACAATGGCGGACTCTAATCGAAAGCGTAAAGGAGGGAAAAGATGTGTCGCTGGAGCACCAAATAAGACGACTTGTAGTAATACATCATACACACCTGGTTAGATTCATCAAAGGATTCTTCTGAATCACTAAAACTCTCGAGGTTTTCTTGAGACATCTTTGATGCGTTTTGGTATGGTTTGTGTGGTTTCCAGGGAGAGGTACACCATGTGACATCACGCATAAATTAACTTACAACTATTCGTTACCAAACTCCGGTAAGATACTGGTCAACACTAGCGCAGTTTTGAACGAAAAAAATACACTATTTTTTTTACAAAACATATCTAAACATTTCAGGTATGTTTACAAGACTATAAACAAAGAAAATTCGTCCAAAAAAAAAAGAAAATTGTCAAATGCACTTAAAGGGTTCTCTCAGTTTTCAACAAACCGAGAAGTTACTTCTAATGGTGTTAGTCTCCCATGTAAAAGAACAGCGCAAGTAGCAGTCGCTAAATCAGCAGTGGTACAAGTACCTGTGACAGTTCCCTCTTGGAGGTGCGATGCAACATTCGTTACTTCGTCAGGAGAAGAGGTCACTGCCTCTTGGTTATAATTCACTTTGTAATCTGTAACAAAGAAAAGTTCCATTGTCATAGATCAGCTTTGCATAGGTAGCAGCGGCTGTAGCAACAAATGTAGCAATAAATCTAATCTTGATTAGTTCTTGAATGGTATTAACGTGTAAACTAAGTCGTCAATATGAGTAAATATATTATCATATTTTAACGGTTGGTTGTTTGATCTTAGTTAGTGAGCACTTTACGAAACTGCGACGCTTTCCGATAGCCTGAGCGTTTTCAAGACAATGTTTCAGTCGCCACTCGACCCTAGATTGATCAGGAATGGTGCCAAAGTTACACAATCAAATCATATATACCAACTGGAAAAACGGTACACTTTTTTCCTTTAACCAAATTTGTTTTCAATTGCCTCAGCGTGAATTAGCTTTCATGGAGTCCTCGTTACAATTTACAAGTTCTTAAAACGCTTAAACTTGTTAAAATCTATCAAACGGAATTTTTGTAAATCTTAACTACACAATAACTCTGAGAGGTTTTTTTGATCCCATCAGTAAGAAATATTTCAGTAAATATTTAGCTGAAAATTCAGTTATATTGGAGTTCAAAATGTCTTCTTTGTTTCCTCCGAACCAAAGGCTTTTAAGAAATTGAAATCTGGGAATTTGCCCCGTGTGGCGCCACTTCAAAGGACAGGAAGATGCTTCAGTTTTCTGTGGGAATACAGGCAAATATTCAAGCAAATATACAGGCAAATATACAATAGATTTTTTTACCAATCAGAGCGCACGTTGTGTCCAAGTTATGTCTTAAACTATCTAAACGAAATCGGGACGACGTTCTCACAATTTACAGGGCAATCTCACTAAAAATTGTCCGCAGAGAGCTCCATTGCGCACGGCCGTTTAAGCGTTGCCGCAATCAGTTATTTTTAAAGGATCAGAAGACGCTTTCCGTTTTATAACGACTTTCAGGCCTGGATCTATATCTGTTAAGTTTATCGCTGTCGACACGGCCGATATTTGCTGCGAGATTTAGGTAGACCTTTCTATTGTGACACTCGCCAAACGCAAAGCGAAATTAATAAATAAAGGATTTTCAAGGATGTTCTTTGTCGCTCTTTATGCAGAAGCAGAGTTAATTTTTTTAAATTGTGGCAGCAAACACGTTGTTGAGGGATAAATACATTTTTCCAGCGACATTAGAAATCGTTTAATCGCAATTCACTCTTATGATTAATAAATCTTTAATTTTGCTGATCGTGTTGCTCAAAACGGGTTGACTACAGCTGCTCAAAACTTACTGTGGGTACATAGTAATATTTACTGTTGTTCAAGTTAGCGTGGTTTCGTGTTTTCGGTAATTCGGTTAGGTGGCAGAATATAATTGCTGGCGAGCCCTCGCAAGGCAGCAGCCTATTCTTCACAATAGCGAGAAAAAGACAAAATTTGTCGGATGTAAGATCGGAGACATGCTCAGTCGATTGCGTTTTTTATATCCGGGGTTGCTTGTGATGAGATCACGTAAAATGCACGTGGAAATATCGATCGATTTCAAGCGATAGCTATGTACGATAAACGAGATCAATTTTTTAAAATAGGTGTCTTTAATTGCTTGTGGAAGTATTCATAAACTAGTTGGAAAAATCATAATTCTATTTTGAAAAGCCACACCAACCCCTATTATACCGTTTATTTCAAATCGTATTATCAGTACTTCCTTGAATCTTTAACGCAAGCACCCACTTTCACATTGAAACTGCTAGTTCAGTCACTATTTTGAAACCAAACGAATGGGATGTTCTTTACTTCTTTGGAAGCCAGGGGACGTTCGTAATGCAAACTTTCCTCGAAAGAAACAGGAAGAATGGCGGCTACAGAATCTTTCCTACACTGAAATAACTAGCCGAGGTGGATGAGGGGTGACGAGTTAAAATTACTTTCCACGACAAACCATTCATTTAAATTGACAGCATGCGTACTTAGTGGAGGTGTTTACACGATCTTTATCGAAGCTTGAAAATTTGAGCTGCAACTAGCACTGTTGAAAAAGTATTATCGAATTTGTTACAAATATGATCTGCTGTCTGAACTGCACGAGTTAATGTTGTACATGTAATACAACATCAAAATCTGGTAACCTTCGGTGGAACTTTTCTCTTCTTTCCAAGATCCCAATATTTCAAAACCTCGCAAATCTTGAACTTGGTACAGCATCCACTTTGGGAGAGCCCACCCCCCCCTCCCCCGGACTGAGGGTGTAGCGGCCGACACAAGCGAAGCAAAATTTCGACGACAACTATGAGTTTCGCAAATGAAGACACACTATGAAGCGAAGATATATTTTACGGACAAGCCTTGAATCGTTTTATTTAACGTAGTCGTGGTATCCAAGTACTTATCGTAAACTGAAATATGAATTTATAAGGAAGAAGCTATGCTAAATGCGAATAGACAAACCAAAATTCCAGACATTCCGATATAAAGGCAAGATGCAAAGCTAGCTAAAAACTCAAACAAACTTACAAACGAACTATATATAAGCTCAAGGAAAGGAACATTAGCATTTACGTGACAGTCCCGCTTGTAAGAATTGAACCAAAACGAACTTCAATATGAGGTAGGTATTCGGAAGCGAAACGGGAAATCCAAACAGACACTTACTCTAACACAGAAAACTGTAGTCTTACGGCAAACGACAACAACCAAACGATAAACTAAAAAACTACAACTACTCTTCTCTAAAAGTCGCACACGTCAACATTAAAAAGGGTCCGCGTGATTTGCTTACGAGATTACTTCGTAATCTCAAAGCACGCGAACGCGAGTCGCGCGCGCACAAGTTTGTTAACGTCTTCTTAACAGAAGGCAAAAGGCGTGGCAGCCGTTACAGAGGGTTTTCTCTAATGAAGAGGCATCGGTATATTCAAATGGGAGCATTCATTCACTGTAACTTTGTCCGCAATTTCAGGAGAATGGTGAGCGTTTCTTTCGAGATCTTTATTATCAATTTCCTTCGATCGTGAGAACTTTTGAAATTAGCTTAAGAGCACTACGGTGGGCCGCTTGCTAGAGAAATTAGGAGGGTTTGCCTCGTTTACTTACTCGATTGATTTTTGACTGCCTCAGCAAGCTCTAAAATATGACTTGCTTGTAAGTCTTCTTCATTGACGCTTAAATCTTCAGACAATCTATACATAGAAATAAAATTTAGACTTAGCTAATCAAAAGACAAATCTCAGATGTATGGAAGTGGTACATATCCAAAGAAACTGTGGTTTTACGTCAGTGTATAACCAGATAATTTGGTTTTATCAACTGAATTGTTAATGTAAATTGGTCACGGAAAAGAGTTTTAAAGCTGACGTTTCGAGCGTTAGCCCTTGGATACCGCTCTGACGAAGGGCTAACGCTCGAAACATCAGCTTCAAAACTCTTTACTGTCACCAATTTACATTTCCAACTCAGTTGATAAAACAAACTGTTAGTTGGGTTTACTTTAAAGCTGATGCTGAAAATCCCAAAACCTTTTTCGTTTTGAA
Organism: Stylophora pistillata; assembly: GCF_964205215.1. Lineage (NCBI taxonomy): Eukaryota > Metazoa > Cnidaria > Anthozoa > Scleractinia > Pocilloporidae > Stylophora > Stylophora pistillata. The sequence goes on from NC_142523.1 coordinate 6,356,003, forward strand.
AAAACTCTAAGTAAAATATTGCCCTCAATATGGCTGGTTTTTACTCATACCTGATGCTTGAGGGGGGTTTTATTTTGTTGTCCCTGTAACTTGTGATGCCTGTATTTTGGGGTTCGTTCGGGATTTTTATTAAGTGCGATTCATTACACGCAGATGTCAACTATGGAGTACAACTTTACAGCTGACATACTAAGATCTTTAAACAAGAAATTGAGATATATTAAAGTTTATAAAGCATACAAGTGAACAATCAGACATGGTTTGATGTTACTCTGGTTTAAGGAATTAATGGATGTAACCGGGGAACTTCAGTTCATCGACCCTGCCAAATTGAGATTTTATTTTTCTTTCGCCTTAAAAGGAGTTCCTAAAGAATTGTAATTATAACAGAAATTCAAACGTGCTCTGAAGTAAAATGGCGAAAATTATACATCAAATGAAAGCAATTTCTTCAATTTCCTGACTTACTTGTTGAGTTGCCGGCTAATTGTCATTAAGCAGCCAGTTACCAAGCTCTCAGTTAAATGAATTTGTAACAATTATATCTTTGACTTGAAATCCCCTCGTAATTAGCTGTACTTTCAATTGGTATAAAATGAGTATTTGATGGAAATATTTACGATACCTTTTACTGATGGATTCAAGATATTGCGCAGTATCTTCGTGACCAAAAGCTCTCGCAACATCTTCTGGTAATGGTGAATTACACCTGTATGCATTAAAGACTAGTCTTCCAGCTGATGAATTGAAGATCAATTCAATGAACTGCCGAGCATCAGTTTCTGCTGCTGTATACACCAACAGCATTAAGCCTTGAAGTGAATGTAAAGGATTCCCTGAATCCATGGGCCCTATGAAAGGAATTTTGATGAATAACCTTGGATGCAATGAGATGGCAAAACGGTATTCTGACAATTCGCTCCCAATAATTGGACAGTTTGTCATCAATCTCTTAAGCATTCTATTCAGTTTGTGGCTTATGCGATGTTGAAGCGAAAATTTTACGCTTCTTTCACTTAAAAGAAATTTCAATTTGATCTGCCGCACTTTTCCAACAGAAACTAAAGGGGTTTGTCGTGTCCACTAAAAGTTTCACAGCCAGAAACTTAATCATTGGCGCTTGACTAGGTTTCATCTGTTGCATCTGTTATTCAATTTATACCACCGATCGTGCGAGCGTAAGCTTCGGTCTCGCCTTTCCTTCTTGAATTGAATAGCTTCCTTCTTATCTCACCAATTAATACATTTCTACAATAAAGCAATACATTTGACTAAGCTACCTTTAAATTTTGTAACGAGAAAAATGTAACTCCCCATAGAACGCAACATGCTCTATATGGATTCCAAAAGACCACAAAGTACTGTACGTGTTTTTATACAAAAATCAAGGTTAGGACAATGAAAGATGTCTTGTTGTTTTTCGTTCTTACCAGAACTTGGGGATTCCGTCTTTGGTACTCTGCCAGCAGTGGAGTGTCCTTCATAAGCAGTTTTCCATGTTTCGAAAAAGTCGTGAAGCTGCTCTTCATTCTGGACTATCTGCTTAAGAACCTTTCTGCGTTCATCAAAATAATAAATTTTTGTCTGCCCAAGATCGTTGCATTTACCAGTCTTGTCATTTTTTCCCACCACTCCCACGGTGACCCAACCTTCTTTCTCAGCAGCTGCAAAGATCAAAATGCACATCTTGAAACCATTCATAATATTCTGCCAAATAATAACGGTATCGCCCTCATTTCCTTCAAAGATAGAGAACAGTATTAAAACAAGCTACCAAACTGCAGGTTCACGAGAAAGGAAACAGTGTCGATTCTTGTCTCGTGTAAGTCTCAGATTTAAAAGACAATGTCTTTTTGGCTCATGAAATAGATAGTCTTAAAACTTTGCCAGTCAGTTAAAATCTGTGGGTAAGTTTCAAATACCTTCCTTTTTCTTTGAAAATTAATTTCACTGCCTACCACGTAGGAACTAGCTGTCTCAGTATCATAATCTCAAAACAGTGATTTTAGATGCAATCACAGGCCTGTAACTTACTTTGACAAAGGACGGTATTTCAAATTAGATTTTTCAAAGACGATGTCTATGCCTACGCACTGCGAACTTTTGTTACTTGGCTTCGCAATCTTCTGTTATTCTATCAAGCTTAAATATCAAATGGAGCTAAGCTGTTCTGGTGCCGATACACTTCCAGACAGCAATATCACTGGGTATCAGGAACCTGCATGGACCAAACTTGGAAGCTAGGCTACTTTCCACATCATTCAGATGTTTCTTTTTCAGCGCCGAAGAAAGTTTCATTTTACAACGACTTTATGTTCCGTAGGCCACAGAAAATTGAAATATTAAATTGTTGGAAGGCAATATATAAAAACAAAAGATTAATCAGAGAAGATTTTGGAATTGGCTACTGGTAAAACATTCATGTTAACACATGGTTTTAACCCTTTAACTCCCAGTGGCGACCAAAACAGAGTTTCAACTGGCAATATCAATACAATACAAGGTAGCCAAGTGAAATTAAGAAAAATAACAATAGGAGGTTATTGCTTGATCCCATGCCAAATTTTCTGAACTAACATTATACGATAATTTGGTTATATCAACTAAGTTCAAATTGTAAATTGGTCACCGTAACGAATAAAAAAGCTGACATTTCGAGCGTTAGCCCTTCATCAGAATAACAGTAATTAGTATATACTAAAACAGTGGATAGCGTGGAAGGCGCGCTCTGATTGGCTAGTCAAGCTCCGAATATCCTTTGCTATTTATCTCCAAGCAACTCGGGAAAAAATGGCGTCCCGGTTTGCATCCGTGACAAGCAAAGAAATCACTCAAATCAATTTTTGGTGGGGCATATTATCTCACTGTATTAGTATATACTAAAACTATCGGTGGGTAGCGGTGGATATTTACCTCGCCGCTTCGCGGCTCGGTAAATATCCACCACCAACCACCTCCACTTTGGTGAATAGTTGTTAATTATTAAAAACTAGATCATTGGATGATGCAATTCAAGACTTTTTATTGGCTTAGCCATTATGGTATATCAGCCAATATACCATAATCTACAAATATGGTAAGCGTACGTGTCAGCTTAAAATTAAAAGGGAGCTAAGAATTTAATAAAATTTAATAATATAATTTAACGTTTTTAATAAAACAATTACTCCACTCGCGCTTGTTGGATATGAGATGATTATAGCCAACTCGGTGCTACGCGCCTCGTTGGCTATCTATCATCTCACATCCAACGCACGCTCGTGGAATAATTGTTAATTATAAGAATTATGCAGGAGACAGCAAGGAGAATTGTTAATAAGGTCTTTAGGGTGAAATAGATTAAGGAAAGTAAAGGTATCACCAAAGGGAAGAGCATGTTAAATTCCGAGTCTAAGAGTGAAATTGTAGATGTGTTACACTGAAGCCGGGTAATATCACATTTGAGGAAAAATTAATGAATAGAAGAAGGAACCTGCTAGCTTTCACGAAACCCACAAAGTAACTTAACTGCAAGTCTCATGGAAATCTATTTCATTGTCAAAAACTGATTTGAACTGTAAACAGTATACATGTAACTGTGTATTTTGTAACAAGTATTTATTTATTAAAAATTGACTAAATATCTTTTGCAGGTTTTCGTAATGTTAAATTACTCTTTAACATACCGTAATGATTTGATTTAGTTCCCTTGTTGCGAGAAGCGCCCCCTCTCTAACCAGTTCTCCCCTCCTTGAGTTTGTTTTTGTTAACAAGGCCCCTATTCCAATAATCACCCCTATTGAGTAAGCACCCTCATTCCAATACGTGCCCCTATACTAAAAATCACCCTATTCCAAAAAGCACCCCAACTCTGTTTTGGTGATAGCACTCTTAAAGCACATGAAAATTCTGATCATTTATGGTTAATCTTCCTTCATTAAAAAAACAGTTGTCTTTATTTCAACCTGACAACACTGGTCTCCCCTACTTCTTCCAAATGAATTTGGAAAGAATTCAGTCATAATGTGGCACTTATTTATGTGTATACCACATCAAGAGTACTAATCAGTACAACTTTACTTACAAGGAATTCCTCTTCCAACAAGAAAGTCTGCCTCATCTTTAACTCCCTTCAGTTTAACAAAGCCCTGATGCAGTCCAAAAAACTTTGCAGTTCCAGAAGATATATCTGAGGGCAGGTCAGGAATGAACAAGAAATGGCAAGGTCCTCCACCCTATTTAGGTGGAACTACAAAATCACCTTCACTTTTCAAGAAACATTCATTTGTGATTATCATTATCTGCACAGTGATAATAGTACATGAACATATATATGTTCATGCTATTGTTCGATTCCTTATAAAAGAAGTATAGTTAGTTAGTTTAACTCAGTAGTTCAGAGTGTCAAGATCAGCACTTACAAGCTCACAGAAAAAGTAACTCCAGTACATGTAACCTCAAGTTAGTGACCTATTTTACTGAGGATTTGGTATGTCACATTTGACCTATTATTGTATCTTACAGTTTGAGTTCAAGAATAATATGGTTCATGTGTACTTATCTCAATCCAATTGTTTAGTCTTTGCTTGAATCCTTATATTAGTTGATTCATGTTCAAAATGTGTCAAGATTGCATTCAGCTTTCAGAGTATTGCATTTATCTGCATACTTGACTTAAAGTTCAATGGTGAAATCAGATATTTCACTACAGTCTTCATTGTTTAGTCCATCAGTAATGACAGACGTTGTCCTGTCACTGAATGAGATTTTGCCAGTCTTCCTAGTTTTAAGTCAAAGGACAATATGAAATTGTGATTGAAATTAGTCTTATCTAATGTTATGTTGTTTTGAGCTTTTGTTTTATCAGTATTGACTTGTTTCCAGTCATTTCATATATAATTCCAAGAATAGCCCACCATTCAATAGTTCTATGTTTGGTTAAGAGGATTAAGTCTTTTAAGTGTCACACAATGATTACTGTTCTGTCATGCAATGCTTTAAAATTGTCTTGTTAGTGCCTTGCTATTGTATGACAATCGATTGTATTGTTTTATTTCATTATTTTAAAGTATTGATTTGTTATTTGTCATTTATTATTTCTTTTAGCTTGCAATCACCCTTTCTTTTAATCAGTATTATTTCTTTTGTACTTTCCTGTATAAATAAATTTTATTGTGGCTATAAGTCTGTCTTGTTGTTCAAATAACAACATCAGAACCTGCCTCGGTCACACTGATATAAAAATATAAAAAATACAAACCACACAGCCAGAAATAAAAAAACTAAATCAGCATACAGAGAAAGTTCTTCCAATATTACATTTTCAAGTCTGAAAGCTACAACGAACAAAGATGCCTGCTATTATTTTACCTTGAAATGTAATACACCAAACAACCAAAATCTGGCACACACAAAACTCAATGCTATCTAGCTCTCCTACTAACAGAAGAGGCTCAAAGGAGCTCAATCTGGAACCCATCCTCACCACCCAATATATGATGGGAACTTCACTCTTGGTGACCAAAACTAGCCCAGGTCATACCATTGTGTGGCTTTTATATTTCCCACACAGTCAGCTCAATCTATCCAATGCCATCAGAATACAATTACTTCTCTATTTATGTAGTCAGGTTTGAATAAGAAAAGAATGGACACTGTCTATCCTACATAGAAAAACATAAAGACAACTTTGTGAGAAATTTAAATGTAATAAAATAACAATTTTCTTTTACCTTCAAAGATATCTCTGGTGGGTCAATGGTTATGTCAAAACTGCCAATCCCTGATAGATTCAGAGACAAATTTCCTTATTCATGGGAAAAATGAAAAAAGATTGTAATTGATTTAATGAAGAATGACTCCAACGATAGTTCTATACACTATTGTGTCTACCACTGTCATACACCAGCCCTATAAGTAAGGATAGTAAATTTTCTTCTTCTAGCTCAATTAGACAAACAAACCAGAGTAGTTTCTCAGAAATCTCAGAATAATCAGGGATTCTCATCCTTAAGAGCCACTGACCATAAATATTGAGAACATGCTGACAGTTGCTAACACATAGTCCTTTTAACTCTTTAAAAATGTAAATTTCTTGTGATGTTGAAGTCTGAATAGTGACCTATTGAGATAATGTGCCCTGTTTTCTTTGCAGAGGCAAATGAAGAGGTGCACCATATTATATACATTTACAAATGGTAATATACATCATATCAAAGCTTTATCGTTATCCTTGTAGCCTAATTTTTGAACTGTCTACATGTATCTTAATGGCCCACCATAAGCAGCACGTCCAGGTTGAAAAGAGTTTGGGCTATTATTACTTAAATGCAAGAAAGGGTGTGGTATATAGTTTACAAATCAAAATATATATCATTTTAAAGCTTTATCCTTGTAGTGCAATCCCTTAAAGTTTCTCTCTTGGTCTGCCCTAAGTAATGTGTCCATGTTGAAAAGAGTCTGTGTTATCATGACAACAAATGTAGTAAGATCCATTAAATGGTTGTCATGCAAGAGGTCATGTACATGGAACATTTCTGCCACCCGGAGAGAATGACCATGGCCTCTCAAGTGACTGATTGTGTTGCACTGTTTTTCAATTTGGTTTCAAAGTACATTTGATTATTTCAACAGATCACTATTTAGACTTAAATGTAACAACATAACAAGAAGTTTATACTTTCAAAGAAATAAAAGGACCATCTGCTTGCAAAAAAAATTTCAAAGTGACTGCATGGCATGGTGGCATGAAAAGTTGCCAAAGTTGTGTCATTTTTCATTGCCTAACAGTGGGAAAATGCCCATCTAGGCATCTTTTGAACTTTTCCATTGTCAAAGAAAGCAAACTGCCACAAAACTTTTTAATGTAATTGTTGAAAAAGGTTCATCAAAAGGGTCCTTAAGTGAAAATAAAAATAAATTATTAAATTTTGAAATTGTCAGCTAATTTTCAATGTTTATGGTCAGTGGCTCTTAACATGCAAAACAAAGGCATGAAAACCTTTGGTTCATGCCTCTGGAAGCTCTAGGTGGGGAAAGGCATCCCCCTTTCACTTTTATAACTAGAGGCCTGTTTGAAGATGTCATTTCCTGCAGTTTGAGATCACCAACAATTGTGAACCTTATGTACATGCACGTGAAGTTTGCATACTCAATTTTTCTACAAAAAGGAAACAATTTATGGTACTGAATCTTCTGTATCTTAATTCTTTTGCCAGGGAAAGTTACCGAAAAAAAAAAAAAAAGAAAGGAGAATATGCTAAAGGTGGGAGGTTTTTCAGCCAAAATGTATGTGCTATCCTGGAATCTCTCATGTATAAACTACAATACTCACCATTATCACTGCAATTGTCAGAATTATCCTGAAATGGAAGCCATGATTTCAAATAAGACCAGCAATCACTTCCTCCACTACCAGATGTAAAACCTTCAATAAGGAACAGAGGCTTCTTTAATGTGTAACCCAATTTCAATTTGTTCCATAAATGACTTCACAAATAATTGCCTACTTTACTTTATGATCACAACCATCCCAATAGAATCAATAACCTTGATTATGTGTAATTACCCAACATCAAAATTAAAGAAAAACATAAAAAACCTTGAGGCACATGCCTTACAATACAATAGACTTTATTTCAAGAGGGTAGCATATGACAGTAGTTAAACTGATGATCCTGTGGCCCTCTACCTATGTACCTATATAATTATACAATACTATCAAGTGTTATTCTATTATTTATTATAATTAACAGAAAATCATTTTAATTAACAAAGTTATAAAATGGTGCACTGAAATTGTTAGTTTCTATCTGGCTTTTTAGAAGAGTGTTTACTGTCTCTTTTTGAAACTTTTCGTGCCTTAACCAAAAACTGTGTATGCTTAAACCATATTTTAGCTAACACATCTCCCACAGAGAAACGGCACATTCCTTCAACTGGGCCTCCCTTAATTATCAAACTTAAGTAAACTTGAACTTATTAGTGGATCAATTTTAGCCATATGGAAATCTCCCTACAGAAAGCCTTGTCCTTCACTTACTTTGGTTGGATTGTACAAGGTGCTGATTATTTACTTTTGAATTACCTCCAAACTTTTGTTTTTCTTCAACCACAATCCCATTCAGTGAACCAGTTCTGCCCTTTTCAGCTTCAGTTGCACACTGATCATCTCGTTCACCTATCGTGATCAATAATTCAAATAATTCAGAATAGTCAACAAACTGACAAATGGAATCAAACTTAGTTGTAAATCTTAGGTTTCCTGTGCACAAGGCCCAGTCTCTGCCAAGGTTTTGTCATTCAACACTAGGTCATACCCGGGCCAAAATGTGTTTATACCACTTGTTGTTCTTACCTTAATTTTTCAGATAGGGATCATTTAACTAGACTCACATCAAAGCAATAAAACATCATGGAATCATTACCAATGTTGTAGCAATTTTCATGGTTACAGACAAGGGCACTTGCTTGTTTGTAAGGATTTCTCATACAGTATTGTATTTGAACAGTGTGCTGAGCTTAGTTGATCAGATCTAATAAAACATGCAATTAGCATTGAATTAACGGCTGTTACACTCAGTCTCTCATTCTGTAGAAATCTTGCTATAAAAGTAATCATCTTCACGTACCCTGGTTGGATTGTAAAGTGTGCTCTTGTTGTCCTCCCTTTTTTAACGCAGTTATGCCATTTTCAATTCCAGTTGCAAAGTGATTAAGAGGCATCTTTCCTTTACCTATTACATTCAATAATTAAGACAATTCAGAATAGTCAAAGAACTGACAATTGGAGTCAAATTAATTCTCCAATTGTATCACACTTTCTTTTGATAGCCAGACTGTCTAAAGGATAGCACACAATCTCAGATTCTTCCAAAAATGAGCTGTCTCATCTGCTTGCATTTTCTTCCACAATATGGAAAAAAATGTCCTCTTTTGTCCCATGGGCTGGGAAACTTGCTTTGTTTCAGAACAGTATGAGGTTATACAGAATTTTTGCACTCATATTTGATTCGTAATAAACCCGTGAAAGTGACAAATTAGATAATAATAATAATTTAAACGCTTTTCGTCCACCAGAAGTTGGTAAGTTAAACAATTTTTCGTTCGATACAATGAAATATATGAAGTTCATATATTTTGAACTGCGGTATTAGATACGTATGATGCACGATCCTTGCAGTAGATAGCGCTATTTAAGCAATAGCGAAAATCAGACCTGAAAAAAAAAAAAATCAGGCCTGTACGGGATTCGAACCACTGACCTCTGCGATACTAGTCCAGCGCTCTACCAATTGAGCTAACAAGCCAACTGGGAGCAGGCCGTTAAGTTGATTCGTAATAAACCCGTGAAAGTGATAAATTAGATACAATGAAATATATGAAGTTCATATATTTCATTGTATCGAACAAAAAATTGTTTAACTTGCCAACTTCTGGTGGACGAAAAGCGTTTAAATCACCAGATTCAGTTGATGCGCATGGCAACGTTTTCAAAAGGTCTTTCCCGACAGCTTCTCTGTTTTTTACAATTGGCAAAAACTCATTCCAAAATTCACTCCGCTGGTCTTTGTATGTAAACTTCAAACACTCTCCAAAGCCCATATATCCGTTGTTTTCAGTACGTATTAGTATTTTTACTGTTACTTCACGTTGGACTAGACTGACTGTGACAATTAAAACAACAAATAAATATCAATGGATCATGTCACTCCAAAGGATCAGATGCAAAACCTAAATTAAGAGCATCAATAATATGACCTCAAATTAAGGGAGGGACTTGGAAATGTATAGAAAACATGTATCCTGTGTTGCGCAATTTTCCATCATATCTCATTTTTCTGGAACGACCTTAGGTAGTTACTCACAAAATTCGAATTAAGGTTTAGTGTTAAAATTTCATTCCTAAATAATTTTATTATTGAAGGTTTTCTGTACCCTCTCTGACCGTCAGAATGTATCCGTATGATGTAACTCATAGATTATAGAGACGCGCGTTGCAGGAAAAAACTTTAACTTTAGCCTCATTGACATCCACCATTCCACGAAGACGTTTACGAAATTTAAATCAGAAGTACCATCGCCAGACCAATGAACGAGACGTTGAGCACGGCCATAGGTATCTGTTTGCTTGGCATCAAACACTTTCGAAAGTTATGTAGCGCTGCCTGATGTATTCATAAGTTACTTACCAAGCCACCTTTTTTTAATCTTTGTCGGGTATTTTTTCAAACACAAAAACTGTGATAAAATCGCAGCTTTTTGGTTGCGCGCATATCACGCGCGCTACGGTATATTTTGATCGTAGTATTTCGCCGACTTAACTTTAAAAGAACGAGTCGTCAGAGTTAAAAGCTGAAATTGGGAGAGTTTTCGTCTTGTTCATCAGCTACCGCAAATGGACAAATGAAAACACGTGAGCAAACGCTGAAAAAGCTGCTCGAGTGATGCTACCAGCGTTGAGTTTTGAAAGAGAAAAGGATATTTTCTGCTTGTGAAACGCGTTTGTATGTTTTTCTTTTGTTCTGAAGTGTTCGGGCCATAAACTGAACTGCTCAAAAGTAGACGAGAAAGTAAATAGTTGTAACAACCTTAACGTTAAAGTCAGCGTAACCCTTTAACTAGTGGCAATCAGTCACCTCTCCCTTCCCCCCAACCCAATTTTCGTCTTCAAATCTCTTGAGCTACATTGATGCCTCAGGATACCACACTTAGGCAAAAGTTCCTCCACCGAAAAGATTTCGCCTGAACTTGACACTGATCGTGCGCTATTTAAACCATCTGATGAAAAGATACCGGAGAATAATCAAACCATAACAATAGGCAAAGTTTGCTACGCATTAAGTAGTGACAAGTTGGACGCCGTATCCTAACCCACTTGTCAAAGTACCTACTGAGAGAATTAATAAGCACACGTAACTTACTTGGATTATAACCAACCAAGGTGTAAGAGTTTTTTCGTATCAGGTTGGCCACTCCAAGACCTTCAAAATCAGCCTTATATGATATAACATCATCTGGCAGTGGATCCAAGAAAAGTATTTCAAGCTCTCTCTTTTCCTAATGGTAAAATGAATTAAAAGGAAAATAGTTGAACATGAATAGACTTAGCTATCGTAGTGACATATTGTATACCTACTTTTGCTTTGATGGACTTTTTATTTTTGTTACATACCTGGAATGTTCTCTCCAATAGCCCACGCTCCCATTGGTTACTTTACTCACCTTGAGACCTGTCCCTTAATCCACTGACATCAATAGATGATTATTTTGTCGCCAATATATACTTCAAAATAATAATCCTAATCGATGATAGGAGTGATAATAATAACACTTTAAGTCTAACATTACCTCTGTGTATGCCCAATCAGGTATCAATCCGGCACAATCACCCGCAGATGATTCTATACATAGCACAAAAAATTACAACGAGATTTAGGTAAAGATTAACATTTATCACAAATATCGACTAGGCTGTAAACAAAATAAGTTCAGATTACGATGCATAGCTGTATGTTTTGGTGAACTACAACAAGGCATACCAAAATACATTAAACTAGACCAACCACCAAACAACGCCAAATACCTGGCACCCGCCGGAGCACCGGCGGGTTATTCTGTTGCGAATCGCCGGGTATACTTTCCCCGTCCAAACCGAATTTACAGAACAAAAGTTAAATAAATAACATAAAAAATAATATTCAATTTAGTACTAAAGCCTTCATCATATTTATTTTTCAAATATTCCGTGCTCTTTAATCGTTATCAAATAACTTTGTGCTGGACCTAAATCATCATCAACTATTTTTAAACAAATAAACCAAAGGCAGTTCTTCTAGAAAACAAACTCCGGCAGAAAGTTTGTATGTCAGCAAGTGGAAGATTTTGAATTTTAGATTAAGAAAATTCATCACTCAATGTTTTTTATTTGACCCATAATCAATGTGTACTACGCCTTATAAACAGGTCTAAGCTTCGTTGCCTTAAAAACGTACGGGCATGTTTTTTCTCAATCGATAAATAATCAAAGATAATGCTCGATCTAGTTTACCTTGAGCTGAGTTTTTCTCCACATTATCTGTACCATGAGGCGAGGGTTCTATTTCCTCCTCAGAATCATCTCTGTTTGTAAATGAAGACCCACTCCCCGCTTGTTGATTGTTTCCTATCTGATGTCGTTGCCTTTCAGCCTCGGTCGCGATTGAACCAAGAGAATCATTCTTATCTAGTGATATAGAACAACATGGTAAGCTAAAAACGTCAGAAGATATTGCAAGGCTTTTAAAATTGAATTTTAGATGTATAACTATGAAAAGTAAATCAAAATGGACAGCAGCTCTGTTGAAATGATTCTAAAAGCCTGAGTGATAGCACAAAAATAATATGGGAGTAGAATTGGCAGAGCAATTATTTCTGAGAGAAAAAAGTCCACAACTACCTAATGTGATTTGCCCTGAATCAGCATGAATGGATGATTCATGCTGTGAATCATCCATTTCGCTACCAATCGCATCAGTGTCTGCGGGTGACGGCAACGGTGATACTTCATCGTCTGCTTCGTAGCCACTCTGGTTCATGTCACCACCTGGAGAATCTACCGATTGGGCATCATCAGTACCTGGTGTGAACAAATAAAACAACAATTGTGGTCTGTTTTCACTTATTTCTTGCCACACTTACACTGTGGAACCAGCCAATCAGACAATAAAAGAATTGCAGAAATTCCCTACAGCAAGGTCAAATGTATTTCATGATCTCCTGGTTTGGGACAGGCCAAGATCGAGCCCAGGTTCCCCAAAACCCGTTCTACAAAAGACACTAAAGGAGCTGTTGATTGTCGGTGTAGCGGTACTCGCTGATTGAAATAAACCTCTACTTATTGACATGTGACATGGATATCCGTGTTCTGAATCACCCGTTTCGCTGATATCTATTTCACCGTAAGAGATTGATGAACATGTTGATGCATCATCATCTGCTTTGTAGTCACTCTGATTCACATTACCATCCGGGGAACTTACCGGTTGGGCATCAACAGTACCTGGTGCGAATAAATTAGCCCCAAACAATAGTTATTGTCTTCTCTAATCTACTCCTGGTTACAATTATACCCATGCAACCAGCCAACCATTAAGAAGATTGCAAACATTCCTGACAATAAGGTTACATGTTTTTCATGATCTCTTAGTTGGGACCCTACTGAAAAGACACTAAAAGGAGCTGTTGATAGCTATTATAGCAATACTCACTGTTTGCAGTAAACCTTAACTGCAGGTGATATGCAGCCAGGCATGTATTTTGTAATAAAAGTGAACACTTACCAGGTAGACAAACGTCCTTCTCAGCAGCATGCTTCAGTTCCAACCAATTAATGGTTTCACTGCTATCCTCATTACCTGCTTCTACTGCTAACCTGCACAAACAGAAAAGTGACTAATGCAAGGTATTGTCATGTTGAAAATTAACACCTTTTCTTACAGCTTCTGTATAAAATTTAGGAAAAGTGCCAGTGTCACCTCGCACAAACTGGGTTGTACATCGTTTTGGTAAAGAAAAGCACAGTGAGAGTAGAAAGTGGCTCGGACATGAACACGAGCTAGAACACAAGGACAAGGGACTGAACTTACACCCAAAGATCTGCAGAGATAACAATGTTGTCCAAATTTATCTTACTCCAGGACCTGACTAGGAATAATATTTGCATTACGTTTTAAATGACAAACTTAGCTTTCAATACACGCCAAAGAAACGTAAATACATTACCTTTTATTCACATTCTCCAAGAAATCGCCCAAGATGGCATGCCCATTAGCTCTGGCAACATCCTCAGGCAATGTAGAATTGTTCTTGTAATGTTTAAAAACTACTTTTCCAGCTGAGGTGCTGAAAACCATTTCAAGAAATTCATAGCCATCTAATTCAGCAGCTTTGTACAACAGTAGGGTTAGAACTCTTATGGATAGAGCATCACTTCTCTTATTCAGGTTAGAAGATCCTGTTAAAACAATCCAAACTCGACATATATAGTTATATAACAAAATGTAGTACTTTTAGATTGACAGTCATAAAACCAAAACCAAAGTCATAATAACAACCAATTAAACAAAAGGAAAGGAACATAGAAGAATTTGCGAATAAGAAGAAAAATATCAGAAAAGCGAGGGGAAACTAAGAATGACTGAGTAACGATTGTTTTTAGTTCAAATTTGACTGTAAGAGAGAGGGGCGCGAGAGCAAATAAAGGCAAGAAAAATACAATCCTCTCCTACAATCAATTCAGACACTACTATTCAGATCATTTCGGTCTTGCCTTATAAAAATATTACACTGGAAAACGTAGCTTTCCTATAGCAGTCCACGAATGTTTTACTCCACACCATTTCATTGAGACATACAATCAAATATAACCCTGAGGATTCTGAGTCCACGGTAATGCATACACACGAGACTAGATTTAGCGGTTTCTCTGGAATACTCTGATAAATTGAGTATAGCAATTAGCCTACGTTAGCCTCTACACCTTGCTGTAGTACGGTCAATTATGAACATGATACTTGGGTGAGCATTCTTTACCTTTTCCTTCTCCGTTATGATTCTAATCTCACCCATGCTACGCTTTGGGTCACCGTAAATTAAGAATTTTGTTTCAATCTCTGCGATTTCCAAAAAAACTGACAAGTCTTTTTTGAGTAAACAATCCTGCACTGTCGCACGGCCAGTATTTACCTGCTCCCATGGCTGCACCACGAGAGGCAGCCTCTTGAGGATCACCACCACTAGTTCCTTCTATTCCGGGAGTTTTTCCTAACGCATCAAAAAGCAATTTCTGGTTCCTCTTAACTAGAACAATTTCTCCAAGTATAGCCTGAGCATTCACGGTAAAGGTAAAATCGGTATATCCAATCGATCTTCCGTCTGACCCATCATACTCCACGCTGACTTTCACCTTTCCTATCTTATTAGATACTGACATTAAAAGTTAAAAAAGAAAAGAAAGAAACCAAACGTCACATCAATTTCGTTCATTTCTATTGAAGATATACCCTATCTATCAGTACTGTACTTGGTAATTCGTTGTATTTCATTTTGTCGCAACACCTGGTTTTCTTAACATCGCGAGTAGATCTAATACAGCTGTAAATTGATTAATCTTCGATTAGAAGGTTTCTTCATCTTAAGTATATTGTGTACAGTTTAGTGAATTGTTGGTGGTGGGAAAAATTCAATAGGGTTTGTTGTCAACACTTAAACAAAGTTTCTTCAAGGATTTTTCTCTGCTACTTCTAACTAATAAATCATGGATTGAATTTCTTGATCGTCAGCAATGTTTATAGTACAGAGACTTGAGAGACCTAAAAAATTAATGAAATATTCTGGAAAAGCTAAGTTATCCTCTTCTACTCAATTATAAGCCTGAGATCTTCATCCTGCGGAACATAATTGAACAGTCAGGTCAACGAATGGCAGGCAACCCCGTACTTAAACTTTGTAGACTTTGAAAAAGCTTTTGACTCTATCCACCGAGAAAGTCTGTGGGTAATAATGGCCAAGTATGGAATCCCGGAGAAGATCGTGAAAATGGTAAGAGTATTTCATGACGACTTCAAGTGTGCTGTAGAAGACCAGGGGGAAACATGTGAGTGGTTTGACATTAAAACTGGTGTAAAATAAGGATGTAATATGTCGGGATTTTTGTTCTTGATTGTTATGGATTGGGTAATGCGAAGAGCAGTTGGCAATGGTGAAAATGGTATTAGATGGAAGTTTACAACAAATCTGGATGACCTGGACTTTGCGGACGATATAGTCCTGCTCTCATCTACCAAGCAGCAGATTCAGGAGGCCAGACGGGTGGTACTCAAAATCAACAAAGAAAAGACAAAAGCGATGAGGATCAATGCAAAGAACCAAGAAAAGATCATAATTAATGGACAGGATATTAAAGATGTCGATGAGTTCGTGTACTTAAGGACCAAAGTTTGTAGAGAGTGGTGGTATGAAGAACTTGAAAAACAGGTTATCAAAAGCCAGAGGTGCCTTTAACAAACTAAAGAAGATCTGGATCTCTAATAACATATTGAGGAAAACAAAACTGAGGCTGTATAAAACTCTAGTAGTGCCAGACTCTATGGATCTGAGACATGGAAGATGAACAAAGGAGATGAGAAAGCAGTGAATGTATTCCATAAGAGGTGCCTACGAAGGATCCTCCGAATCCGATGGCAAGACCATGTCAGCACCAAAGAGCTACTGGAAAGGGCAGGTATGAAGCCACTGAGTGCGGAAGTGATGTCTCGTAGATGGAAAATGATTGGTCACATTCTTAGAAAAGATCGTAATAATGATTGCAATGTTGCTATGAGCTGGGCGCGAGAAGGTAAAAGGAGAAGGGGAAGACCAAAAACTACTTGGAGACGTACAGTAGAGAAAGAAAGGCAAGAGGCAGGTTGGAGGTCGTGGGAGGAGGTGCGGACAGCAGCAACCAATCGAGAGGAGTGGAAAAGCTCTGTGAAGGCCCTATGTGCCACGAGGCATGAAAAAGATTGATGATGATTACTTAATTAAAGCCTGAAATTAATTTGTAGTAGTTGCAACCTATTTCCATGTATACACTGTTACTTAATTATTAAATATCTATTTACCTATGTTTCCAGTTAGTGTTTTACCATTTTCTATTTCCAAAGGTACCGTATCAACACCCTCAAAATTGGCCTTTAGGTTCAACTTTTTGTACTCCTTAGGCAATTCTTCCCTCAAAGTGATGCAGAAGGGTATAATTTCCTATCAAAATTGACAAGGAATAAAATGACCGTCAAGGTAATAAATCACTAGAAATATTTTTGAATAACTTTCTCTCGGGGCACTTTACGGTACTCGAGGCTATGATCCATATCTACTGCCGAAGACTTGATGGGTCTAAAGAAAATTGTTGTGCTATTATTGCACTGGAAACACATAAAGTCCATAAGACAGGATCAGGACCAAAATGATCAGAAAGGAAAAGATCTTGCAACTCCATTAAAAGTAGTCACAGTGAAATAAAACGATCCGCTTAAATGCTATCTGAAATGCCTTATTGACCAAGCGTGAAGTCAGATGGCTTGATATTGGCCAACATCTTTTTTTGTAAGTGTTTCTGTGGACCGAGACAAAGTTGAGGTCTACAAAAAAGTAAAAAAGAGGCTAATATCCACCTTTATTATCCGACTACACCTAGTAGAGTACAAATAACGCCATAGACGAGTATAAATATCACGTGGTATTTGTATTCTAGAGTACCGGTTAAACAGGTTTTCTCGCATCGTGCAAACGAAGATTTGGATTGTAGTTACGAAAAAAAAAATGGCGGACAATTTGAATCATATTTCCGACGACGAAGAGTCAGAATGGCTGGCAAATATAGATCCAAGTTTATTAGATGAATCGAACGAAGAAAAACAGCTAGACGACCAGGAAATTTCTTCATTTATTGAAGAAAATAGAAACAGCAACACGACAACGCGCCAATTCCGTTCCGCTTCGAATACTCCCCGTAAATAAATATCTGCGAAATTCGTCCGCACTAGAAAAACAGCTTGGCGTGTTGGATAGTAAATAACTTATTGGACGGTTTGTTGTGTAGTATCGCTGAGTATTTTTACTCATTCGTTTGTATTTTGACGAGCCCGTAGGGCGAGTCAAAATACGGCACAACTCGTAAAAATACTCAGCGATACTACACGACAAAACGTCTAATAAGATTTATTAAAAACTGGATCAATGGATAATGCAATTCAAGACTTTTTATTGGCTTAGCCATTATGGTATATGAGCCAATATACCATAATCTACAAATATGGTAAGCGTACGCGTCAGCTTAAAATCAAAAGGGAGCTAAAAAATCTGGTTTCTTCTTACAAAATAATTATTTCTTGGGGGCGTTTTTAATAAAACAATTATTCCACTCGCACTTGTTGGATATGAGATGATTATAGCCAACTCGGCGCTACGCGCCTCGTTGGCTATCTATCATCTCATATCCAACGCACGCTCGTGGAATAATTGTTAAATAGATCTTGACCGAACAAGCTCTATTGCATAGTAAAAACAAGAATGACCTGAGAAAGAAAGCTAGCTTTGATGGTGCGTGATCGTTTTACATTTGGCAAATTGAAAATTTAAGTTATTTGATGGGTGTTCTTTGAGTTGTTAAAATATTTCCACAAAAGCAAATTCAGGTCCTGCTCGGGAATGGCACTAACTTCTGTTGCCCCGTTTCCTGTTACACAAACCCGCTTCCATGCTTTCATATCACTTTGCTTTTAAATTTTTATATTTTCCAGTTTTTGTTGCACGAAAAACTTACGAAACTCGTTTTCTTTTTCTTTTTTAGCGGGATCAAAACGGGAAATTTGTTCGTGTAGCCATTTAGAACACAGGATTTCCTTCATATTGCCCACGGACGCTGCCAGCATTATAATAATACCTGTTCATACTGCGGGAATTTGGGTTATAAATTAAGCATTCTGCACAAAACTTACACCACAACAAAAGATAAGGCAAGACTGGCAATTCTACGGTAGAAGCAAATTAAAATAAAACGCTGCGCGCAAAGTAAAAAACAAAACAAAAAACAATTCGATTATCAAACGATTACCTGGATTTGTCCTGTTGCAGGAAAGATTTGCTTGACCACTACAAAAATTCAAACTTAGAATTAGAAATTGAATGCTATCCAAAACAATTTGTAAACAGTTAAGCCTATTTTTGTAGGAAAACACCTATAGCAATGTAACCCTTAAAATGTAACCGCTTCCCGGTTAGCTCAATGGATAGAGCGCTGGACTGATGTGCGGGAGGTCGAGGGTTCGAGCCCGGCCGGACCAACGCTCAGGGTCTTAAAATAATTGAGAAGAATTTGCTACCTTTCTATAACATCAAGAAATGGTTAGATATTCTGGTCTCCTCGGATAGGGACGAATAAATGAAGGTCCTGCAGGGTTGGGGTAGGAGACGTTAATTTCCCACACACGAGATTACTGTGTGATGATGCCCTCCCCTGGGGTGGGATGGGTGGGAGGGTGGACTAGCATGAATGGTTCATATGTTCCTTTCTAGTCCTTCCCCACTGCAAAACTTAATGCAGCGAAAATGGACTAAATTAAATTAAATTAGATTAAATTAAAAAGTGTTGAAAGCATATGTAAACGCTAAAAGCATTTGAGTGATTATATTGAACAGGGTATGCCTTTACAAGGTAATTTGGTTTTATGATCGACTAAGTTGATTATGTAAACTGGCCACCGTAAAGGGTTTCAAGCGTTAGCTGGCATCCTTTGTTCAAATTAATGATACAATAATAAGTAAATCCTTTTGCTTGAAAAAGAATATAGCTATCAATAAATTCATAAGAGGGCCCTGAATAAAAGATGGTAAATTGCCAACTAAGTGAGTAACACTCAGTTCACACTCATTGTATGTTCTCTCATATTGTAAAAATATTTCAGAACTACTCACTACATTTAACTTGAGGCTCAAGTTTAAGTCATGGTTTTTGCGACTTACCTCCAGTAGGGGTCAAAAGTTCAAAGAACACATCTTTACCCTCCTCTAAAACAGAGTCACTTTGCCCAGAAAAACCAAAAATCTGCCATAGGAAAAGAGATTTA
The DNA here is from genome assembly GCF_964205215.1 of Stylophora pistillata. Classification (NCBI taxonomy): domain Eukaryota; kingdom Metazoa; phylum Cnidaria; class Anthozoa; order Scleractinia; family Pocilloporidae; genus Stylophora; species Stylophora pistillata. Next base: position 6,375,628 of record NC_142523.1, read on the forward strand.
ATTCAAACAAATGAGAAGCTCCTCACAATGGTTTCCTATTTTTGTTTGATTACAGAAAGGTAATCTATCCAGAGCTAGATCTATCCTAGTTTAAAGTAAAGAAATTTAGAGGTCAGCCAGTACTAAACATACTAAAGTTTCCCATACAGTACGCAGTGTATCTTTTCGATTCACTTTTTATCGATAAATAAGGTAAAGTTTACGACACGTTGTAACCGACAAGTTACCGACACTTCGCCGACAGGTCACCAACAGTCGGCCGTTTGTCGACCGACACTTTTGACTAAAACTGTCGGCAAACCGTCGGCCGACAGTTGGCCGTTGTGTCGGCCGACAGTTGGCCGTTTTGTCGGCCGACAGTTGGCCGTTTGTCGAGCGACTGTTGGCCAACTGTCGTCCGTTGTCGGTCGACAAACGGCCAACTGTCGGCCGACAGTCGACCGACAAACAGCCGAAAAATGGCCGACAGGTTTTTTGGGAGCTCTTCTTCACAATTACCCTTAATATGACCATAGTGACCCAACCAACGGAAAAGTTATGGAGAGACAAAAAAAGTTCTCCACTCAAAGGGATCCCTTTTTGCTTATTGCCTCCACATTTTGATACTGCTCATGAAAAAAGTTTAAAGGTCAAATGTAAATTAACTCTTTTCAGTTAACTGTCTCATAAATGTTTAAAACTCCTCTCCTATAAATATGCCGTCTTTCATACCCCATATTTCTCACAGTTCATGTGACCTTAAGCCTTTTTTCGAGGAGGAGTTGTTTTAACCAAATGACAGATACAATTTTAAGCAAGAGCTTTGGATGGATGACACATACCTCGGAAGGCGTGCACAGATCTATGGGAGAAAAGAATTACAAGGGTCAATACATATAAGTAAATTGTGTCGCTCTCTAACATATTTTCTTTTTACATATTATTCAGACATGTATCAGGCAGGCATTATCGATTATTTCCACCGAAAAAATAACCAAAAGTTGATTGCACAATTCCTGGAGAATAGTATATGCTTTACATATACGTGTAGCAGAACACATAAACGCACTGAAAGCTTCAATTTCTGAGAGTGACCCATACGCGGGCCATTCCAACACTTCAGCCACAATGAAGCCCGCCTAAAATTTAAGAACCTTTTAAACTAAAATTTCCCAGTTAAGCATCCCTTGCATAAAACAATTCTGGGCTAAAATCTCAAAACAAGATCCTATGTTTGGAATGGAGAGTTTTTTTTCAAATACAATACAGTTCATCACATGCGATACAAAAAGGGTGACACACACTAGTCTGAACAGGGGCAGTGTTATAAGACCACAATACTGCACCTTCAATACCTCCACACCATCAACAAATTCATCTGCATGTATAACTTAACCATGTTAAGCAGGGCACTGTAAGGCTGCAGTATCACAACCACACCCACGAATACAAGTTATTTTAACCAAAATTAAGATCTTAAGAAGCCTAATTTCACAGTTAACATCATTTATGTAATAACAAATGGGCCCATAGAGCTGTCTGCTCTTTTTTTATCATTAGCTAAATTATACACTAGTTTCTAATAGCGATAAAAACAGAATGGACTGGTTTGGATGCAAAACTTGCTTCCCTATTCCTAAAATTTACATTTTAAACAGAGGCTTTGTGATTGTCCAGTTACCGGGACATTTGACGAATCGGTCCCTGGTCTATAAAAAGCCATGTGATCCAACATTTGTTACAAATTCCAGTTGAGGACTTAAACTTAAAATATAATGGCGATGACAAAATAAGTCGCGTTGTTTAATAACACGTGAGTTTATTCATTGTAATGCCTTTCAAAAATGTACAAAACGTTTTTGCTGTCATAGTAATCCCCTTTTAGTCAGACAGCATTACAGCAGTTAGCTTGGGCCAAATATTTTCCCATCCAGTCCATACACTCATTCAAAGTACAAATTGCATGAACTATCACCATACCTTCTGAATGATAAGCAGAGTCACTAGCTTGAGCAACACCGACAGTATTGTTCATGATCGCATCCTGGCTAGAGTCTGACTACATGATTGAAAAATGATTAGGTCAAGAAAGCATTACAGAAATTTTGATCATAATGAAGGAAGTTGGTTTTGTGCAAAAAAAAATATGGAAAGTAAATAATATTCAGTTCATAATATGTTTGGCCAGACCATTCAAAACATTGATATAAACACTAAAACAAGTCTTAAGTTTGACTGCCAAACAAAGGCAGCCCACAAATTGATAACTTTCATTGCAAGTTTTATGATCTCTAAATCTATTTACATGCAATTAATAATAAGCTAGGATCAAGTACTGTTATTGCTAACTATTACGTGTTTGAGAGTTTAGTCACTGAGGTTGAACTAATTCAGTCACCCCATTTTCAGAATATTTTACATAAAAAAAAATTGTCAAGAGCATATAACAATTTTTGTACATTGAATTCCCTCTCTGAGAGCATGTAAGTATAGGAAGAACACGACAATTCCAAAATTAAAGATATTTAAAGGTTGAAAATAAAAATACCTCATTTTTGATGGGTTCCCGATCTGTAGTCACAGCTGTTTGTTGGGAAGGATCAGTTTCTGATGTTGCTACATGGAAAATAACAAAGTTCTTAGTTAAGCATATTTAAATGTAACTGCTCTTGTCATTCTCTCGAAGCTATCCTTATTTCAATGCAAAGCTTTATTAGCTAAGTTTTAACATTTTACAGGAAGGGCTGACTGCATTTCCAGGATCAAATGACTCACCATGCCTGAAATAATAATTCCTTCTGAGTTCTTCATTTTTAACAACGCAATTAGCACTACATGACAACACAAGCAGACAATAGGGCTGATCCCTAAAAAAAGTGGTACTTTTTGAGCGCCTGAGGTCTAATGAAGTACATGATATGAAATAATATGACATCTCCCTTCCTTTAGAAATAATACCACATCAACAAAGAGATCGAACGTATTCTATACCGGGACATTCCTCAGTTGTTATAAGCGTATTCCTCAGTGTTCTTATTATTATAAATCTATTCTTCAATTTCTCTAATCTTATTGGTTTAGCCTATGTGTAGGTATCACAGCTCTCCCACATCTGGTGACATATCCTCAGCTGTGCCTGAGGTCCTTCACAGAACGTTGTTCGTTAAGGCTGTATCATAAGATCCCAGTCTAGCCGCTGTACTGTCCTTCTGTGATGTCACTGTGAGACTAACTAGGTCAGGACTCGTTGTCCGTTGGCACACTGAGTTTACCATCCATTGGCATCAAGGGTCATTTGCCATTTGCTGTCGTTGTTTCTGGTCACAATTTGGACTGCGTTCTTCGATAGGTGGCTTCTGTACTGCTGAGTCTGATGGTTTTCACTGCCTCATTATCAGGACTGTTGAGAAGGGCCCTCTGGCACACTGGTAATCTGGCTTTGAATTTGTTGTTTGTGAACAGCTCTGCCATAGACTTCAGCTGGTGACCCAAGAGAGTGGCTACGAAGGACAGAATAGCAAGGTATAGGTCTTCTCTGTTCTCATCGCACTTTTGGAGAATGCTCTACACAGTCTGAACCATTCCCTCAGCAAATCCATTTGATTGGAGGTAGATCAAGGAGCTAGTATTGTGCTCTCCTCTGTAAACGTTCATAAAGAGCTTAAATTCTGCTAAGCTGCACTCCGGGCTATCATCAGTCATAAGCTGCGTAGGGATGACAGGAACTTGCCGATTTGGTCTGTTGGTAGGAAGTATCACTGGCCACTGATATCGAACAATTCCCTAGATGGCCTTAGTATATGATGTTGAGGACCTCAGGTCTGAGAGTGGGAGGTAATTACAGTGCCATCTCATTTGGTCAGTTCTACACTGAAATTTAAATAGTCATAGGGGCAGTTGGGGGCACTCTTTTCTTTTCTGTGGCCATCACCCAAAGACCACTTCTTTTAGCTACTAAAATGTACTATCTTCCCCTGTTTTGTCACAAATCTGTTGTAGCTTTGTTGGAAATGCGAGGAGATTCTGTGTGAAGTGGTTGATGCATATTTTTGGAAGTTGACCTTTGCTAGAGGTGGGCGTTGGCTATTGGCACATCACGATCTTTCATGTGTCCACAGAAGGTACCTTCCCGGCATTTAAACTGCAGTTTGTCTTTGTTTAAATTTCTTCCCCTATCCCTAGATCTGATCATTAGGTTTATCATATTTGCATCGTGCTCTTCCTCTGTAGCTCCCTATATGAGCGTATCATCAGCAATACTGGGGACTCCTCTTAGGCCTTCTAGTCCTGACTAAATGTTTCTGGAACACATCTCGTGATACAACAAGGCCAAAGGGGAGCTGTGTAACTGACTCCAGGCGCGATTACCGCAAGTTCAGAATTAGAAATAAGGACGTCGAAGCACTGATTAAGACCACTGGACTTTGTGTTGATTTCCAATGAATTATCTTTATTACAATGTACCAATGCTCAAAAACCGTCAAACTAAAATACAAGCGAAAATATCTTGTCTAAGCGACATGAAAGAACAAAGCCGAACAATAATTGGATGTAATAAAAACACGAATGCAGGAAATGGCAAAACAACTAAACTAGCTAGAAATAAACCGACGAAATGAGACTAAAAAAGGTAAAAACATGCGCTTACCGATTGTCCTCTCTGTACGCCTGACTAGTTATATACGCAAGATCCATAAACTTCGCAACAAACTCAATAAACTTCACAAACACAAAAAACTTAGACCGCATGCAGACTACTAGTAAAGACGCACGCGGTTCTGAAATATGATCTGCCGGAAACGTCACTAATATTTAACCTTGACAGTTACAAGCTGGGTGAAACAACATCTCCAAACTGGGGTGTTCAATGTAGCCAGGTAGGAGCTGACTTCATCTAATGGTACATGCCAGTAGCCTTCCTTTGCATCAACCAAACCAGAGAATTTGGCAGTGCCAAGCTGTTTGACTCTTCATCAATTGTTTTAGTATAGTAATGCTCACACTTTATTGCCTTTTTGGGTCGTGTGGGTCGCGACAAACTCTGATTTTGGTGACTTCTCCGTAGTCATAGGTTGTTTCAGAGAGGAATATACTGTTAACCCAGTCTGTGGGTTCGCTTCCTAGAATGAGCACACCAACTTCTACCATTGGGGCAACTTCCCTTTCAAACATGAATTGTATTGAGGATTGCATAGTGTGTGTTCATTAAGGCGAGTCTCCTTGTCTTCCTCGGAGGTTTCTACGCTGCAACTAAATTTTACTAGCTCAAGTGCCTTACAGGTTTTACAACTAAGCATTGCAGGTCCTGGTACATCATTGGTATTTAAAAATGAACTTTTTAATACTACCATAGCCTAGCTAGGTATGCTGTAATCCTTGAACGTGTTAGGCCATGGTGTCTCTGTTGGCGATCGGGATTGAATCTGCCACAATCTTCTTTTGAAATAACATTTACCTCCACACCAGTGATATCCTTGCAGGTAAGAGGTAAGAGTACTGTGTGTGTACCATGAAGGTCTGCTGTGACTTAAATGGTGCAGCTTTCCTCTGCTTGATACTTGTGAACTAAATTGGGCTTCCTACTGTTCCGAGGAAGACTTCGTCATAGCTTGAGCATTCGCTTGTTACACCATCAGCCTGTTCTTTTGGTAAGGTCATCACATCTGCCCTAGTTTTTCACTCTTTACTAAGTCCCAACGGCCTCTCTGTATCGCTTTCCTGTAAGTGGGGTTGTGTGTCATTTTTTTGTATTATCCCTAGTCTGTGGAACCTGTATTGAGCGCTCAACCTGTATCAAGTGGTCACTCACTCAGCCATCCCCTGTGGGTGACCGCTTAATACAGGTTCAACTGCACTCTCTTAATATTTCCAACTAGCCATAACTGCAGCAGCATTTTCATTAAAACGACATCAAGTTAATATCAACTAAGTTTACATCAACTAGTTTATATGAACTAAGTTCTGACGAAGGGCTAACGCTCGAAACGTCAGCTTTTTAACTCATTACGGTGGCCAATATTATTTTACAATTTCAACTTAGTTGAAATAACCAAATTACCTTTTTACTCCCACCAACGCAGCACTAGTTTCTTTAGAAACTTTCACCCTTTATATAGCTAGTTTATATACACCACCAGTTAACTGATTGTATTTTTTACAAAATTCACCAAGACTGCTCTTTTTTTGGGCTACTAATTAACCTTTGAATGAAGTAATCAAGTCTACTTTTAATCAAAAAAGAAGAAAAGAAAATAGTTACACTTAAAAATCGCTTTCAAATACACCTTCATTAAGGGAAATTTGCATGGCTAATTTGAAATCATCACCTTGCTCTGCAAGGCTTGCCCCAGAGGCTTGAGTGTTTTGAGAAATTTGATCACTTACTCCATTGTTAGTAAAACATGTTAAAGTTGTTGTATTATAATTATAGTACCCACATAAGTATAATATGCACTGTTTGCACCTTAAGGTCACTGTCAATAAAATAGGGACCTCTCCGAATGTTCTGGCAAAGTTTAGTCAAAATCTGACAAAACCACGCACCCTAGTATATGTAGTGAGTTCAAGTAAAGGACGTATTTCCCGTAAAAGTAGTTTCCATAAATCAATGTATAATCCTTTTTAAGTCATTCAGCGTTCCTATTCGTATCCTTAGTTTGGGTTCAAACAAGACAAGCCCTAATAGTCATACAAATACAATAAAAATACTTACTGACCAAGTCAGGTTGGGGAGGAAGTATTTGGCTCTATAGGTCATGATGCTTGTACCTTCCTGCCCCTCCATTCAAAAGTCATGACCTCAGGCCACATAGTTTCCTTTGCAGCCCTCTCACTCGTTCAAAAGATATAGTGAATGAACCATTACCCTTACCTCCTGACTGCTCAGCAGTGTCACTAGCTACAGCCACACCAATGGTACTGTTCCTGATTGAATCCAATCCAGAGGGTGACTACATGATTGAGAGGTTATCATTATGAATAAAGCAAACTATTTCAGTTTGCACATTTATATGTCACATATAAAACTAGAGAAAAAGGTAATTTAGTTTGTACCCTTAATTATGAAATTATGGAAAGAATAATTTATAAGCAAATTACTGACTTGAGACCAAGGATTGCACCTGACTCAGGCTCTTTAAAACATACACATTCTCTAGGGAGGACTGTTTTCATGTGGATGCATGGGCTTTGAATCAGCTAGAGGAACTTAAGTCCGGTAATCTAGAGCAACTGATTTTCATAAAAATAAAATTAATAGCAATTGACTTATCTTTATTACTGAAGAGAGGTGGGGTTGATTTCAGGCTATCCAAATTTGAGCCCAAGCCAATGCAGTCATGACCATGACCCATTCAAAAATATAGATAAAATGCCAAAAATAAATATACCTCATGTGAAATGGGTTGCTGATCTACAGTTGCAGCTGGTTGTTGAGAAGGATCAATGTGTAATATCCCTACATGGAAAATAAAAATTAATACACCTATCTCTTAGTTACTGCTTGACTTGTTGTTATTTCACAACATGTTCTTCTTTCAATGAGGAGCACTACAAGTTTGAATGCAGGAAGGGCCAACGTTAATTAACTACATTCCAAGAATCAAATAGATTGCAACTCATCACCAATTTACACATGCCAATCACCATATTAAAACAGTTGTGTTCCAGGAGAAACAAAATTATATTTTTATATAGACTTTCATTTTCAAAATAAAATTTGAATATTAATGAATATTAATTTAACTGCTCTTTCTTATGCCACTGACCTTTAAATAAGGAAATCAAACCTTGTGCTAATGGCTTATTGGAAAAAGAACACAAAATATCTATTTTGTCTACAACTGTAGGTTATTAATTCATTACAAGGTACATTTTGCATTGTGATAATGCCCTTATCTCGATGCTGGTTTACCTGGCTGTATCAGACTTGCCCCTGAGGTTTGCACGTTTTGGGAAATTTGATCACCTGCTGTGTGATGAAAATCATATTGGTGGATTAAGAAATGAACATGAAAGCGATCTTCACAGTAATGAAAACTACTTGAGCTGTTGCAAAAATAAGAGGTTATGGGTTTGAGTCCTGTAGAGGCCTTATTTTTTTTTTTATTTTTTTTCTAATTTGCTAATGTCTGGCTTGTCCATATTAGTATGTTTGTTAACTGCAAGAAAAAATTAAATTTCGTTTGGGAATGAGAATATATAATGATATAAATTGACATCTGCATGCAGTTAACTCATTATAGAGCCATTCCCTCATTTTCATTTCAGAAATGCTCTCTTTTCCCAAGAGCCACCGCTGCAAAGCATGTCATCTCAAAAATTAAATCGAGTTGATATCACCATTATGATCAATTACTTGATTGTGGTTTTTACAAAATTTATTACAACTGTTTTTTTTTCAGCAATTAAGCTTTAAAAGAAATAACATTTTTCTGTCTCACAATTAGAAAGATCCCTTTCAGACAGCACATTTACACTTGTCTACAAATTGTTTCAAATGTATCTTAATTAAGAAAATTTTCATGGCTTTGAAATCATGACCTGAGTTTACCTTGTTCCATAAAGCTTGCCCCAAGGGCCTGAGTGTTTAAGGAAACTTGACTACCTGCAGTGTTGTCAGCTAAACATGTTGAAGCCAATCTTTGGCTGGGACTTGGCTCTACAGGTAACAAACTGATGTCATTGTTCATTACAATTCCTGGCAAATCAGCCACTACCAAGCAAAGACCCACAGACCAAAAAGATTAAGATAAATTAAAAAACAACAGGCAGACAAATTTTGAATAAATCCTTTCAACACTTAAATGAAAAACCCCTGCTCTTCATTTTCTTCTCAACATCTGAACATCATCACGACTAGAAGCTTAATTCTAAAGTTTTGCCGATGGGTTTCTCCTAATTAATATAAAAAGTAAAATTGTAAATGTAGTCCACACCTACAAACAAATAATATATTCGAACAGTTTGTCAGTGTCTCAATTTATATTTTCAGTCTGACACCAAACTACAATATATTATTACCTGATGCAGTGAGACCATATTTAGATCCAATTATTGGAAAAGCAAAGACTGGTCCATCAGTACAGTAACTAATATTCCGTAGCTGATAGGGTACCTATTTTTAAATCAATTCAGAAAGTAATTATGATACTGAAAGTGAAATTCAAATATATGAAGACATTATGGCAAGAAAGTTGCAGCATCTTTTATCATCATGCTGTCTCTTAACCCTGTAACTCCCAGAAGTGACTAATACAACTTCTCCGTTCTCTACAATATTCATACCTTATCTAGCAAACAAGTAATGATAATGTTCAAACTTATAATGTAGAATTTTTGTTTTGATCTAAAACAACACTAAATTCTCACAACTAAGTTACGAGGAAATGTGTAGCAGCTAGAGTGGATAGTTAACAATCATATATCTTTGGATTTAAGGGTTATGTGTATCATACACTACCAAAACAAATGACAAAAATATGACAGTGGCATCATAAAACAAAATACAGAATCTTATTCTTAAAAACTGTGGATTCAGCTAGTATACTGGTAAGTATTGCCATTCCTTATAGAATTATCCACACTCAGTGGATTAATCAATGTAAGATATCACCTTTCATTATTAAAACCAGGAAAAATCATTGACTTTGGATTGCCAGGAAAGTTATCGGCAACCCAGTGAAACTAACATTGTGTCCCTACATATTAGTCAAGAGGAATTAATTTTAAATAACTGGAAATCCCAATTAGCCAAATGCAGCATGCAAGCAGGCAGGCAATTTAAAAGCATGCATATAACATCTTTATTCAATAATCAATTAAAAAGCAGAATTTCAACCCAGCTAGGGCTTGTAAATACTAAAAGCATCCTAAACCTGCACAGTAACCATCCTGCCCTGCATCCATATATATGCAGACAATTCTCAGCAACTACAATCATTTTTAATTGTACCTCTGGAACTACTTCAGGTCTGTAAGACTGTTCCTGATCTCCTCTTCTTTGTTGGGTGGCTGAATGTAAGCTGGTGCCCCCACACCTACTTGCTATACTACTACCAGCACTCTGAGATGTTCTTAGTAGCAAACTACTTTTGTTTTGCAAAACATGCTGCTGATCTAATCCTGTCTGGATCTGTTTTCCATGTTCTGGTAGATTTGTAACTGGAATTCTGTTGCCTAGCTGTGATGAATCAAAGATATCTTTTCCAACAGTCAAATCATCTTGACAAAAATGGTATTGTCTTTGCCTTATCAGCTGTGATTGGCATCCCTGAACTGAGGTTTGCAAATTAAGGTGAGGAGAAGATAATAAAGAAACTAGAGTGTGGGCAGATGATGGTAAAGTGCCCCCTGAAGCTTGTGTCTGTTGGCCTGGAACAAAAGTGCTGCTTGTTATGGTATGTGTGACTGGAGTGGAATTTTTCTTAAAATAAGTTGCTCTGGAAGATTGATTTTCATAAACGTTTTGTGAGCTCTGCACTGTTGTTACTTTTGATGTTGAAGGATGTCCCTGTGGTTTGAATTGTACCATATTTACGGGATACCACTTAATGGCATGGCATTCCTTTGCCCTCTTAGCTGCTGGTGCACTTTCATCATTCTTCCTTTTTCCTGATTTTTTACCTAGAAGTCACATACATACAGATTACTTAAAAACATTTAATATGTGTATTACACATGTAGAGGTCTCCCTTCTAAGAAATTAGATGGGATTGACAGTACTGCAATTTTCATGTGCATTTGTTTGTTATCAAATGAATATATATATATATATATAATATTATATATATATATCATACTAGACGTTTTGTTGTGTAATTAAAATTTGCTGAGTATATTAACCAGTTGTGTGTATATTTGACTCGCACTGTGAGACTGCACTTTTGTCAAAAGTACAATCAGTTCCATGCTAGAACAAAAAACATCAGTTGAAATGATCTTAGTAGACAGTTTGGAAAAATAAAGATTGTATTTACTACAGATCTTTGACACTCCTTTTGAATAAACAAGTTACCTGAAAAGTGCCTGAACTGTGTATGAACATCATTCAAGCATACCTGACCTCACTTGATTTTCACACTGTTTATGAACAGTTGGTCTCTGTGGCAATGTCTTTGACCACTCAGAATCTGTCATCTGTAAAGAAACAGTTAGATACATTATTTTGTATAACTATATAAACAATGGTGCAAAAATTTACCCCGGTTCATGCTTTTCTGAGTGAAGCTCAAGGAAAACTTTGAGTTTTAAGAAACAGATAGTGTCCATTAGGACAAATATTCAAGAATATTTCTGCTCCATATGTTTTTACTATCCTTTAAATATTTTTGCAGTGCACATGACAAAATGTCTGCCATCCTATAGCTAGCTAGCTTACCATTTACTGTGTGGCTGGACGTTCACTTTTCAAAAGTATTGAGAGGATTATAATCAAATAATCATTTAGCAGCAGGTATTAAAAAATGCATTACAGAATGGTCTTCTCAGACAAAGCAGCTTCTTGAAGACTGTAACAACCCTTATTTTAATTAATAAATCTGAATTAAACTGTTTGTCTACCAGTACAGAGTCACAATCATTTGACTGCAACATTTTGACTGCCTAACATATACAGCAAGTCTTGGTGATAGAAGAAAGGTCAAATGGAAAATTAATTATGCTGTATGTAGATTGTTGGATATCTAACAGGGTCGGATTGACAAATAAATAAATTCATTTCTCCATTACATGTAGCCTAAATAACATCCTGAACTTTTTTTTGACTATTGGCAATCAAACAGCATAACTTCATAACAGAAAATTTTGTCACAGTTCTATAACTCAATCAGTTTTTCCAATAAACAGTTTCCTCTATTCTCTTTGCACAAGACTTTATCTTTATTTTTTCACCAACCTCAGTAAAGATATAAAGAGCTGAATTTCCCTGGAGGGTCTTTTTCATGAATTCCCCATCCCAAACTGATTTTTCACCATGGAACTCCAGCCGTGTGCGGTTGTCAACCACAGAGGCACAAAAGAATCTAATGAACAAATAAACAAAAGCTATAATTACAAGACTACAAAAACTTACACTGCTAATTTACAAATTTTAAAGTACTGTTGGGAGAAACACATTAGTCACGTGCCAACATAGTAATGACTATTATTATCATTATTAATTAAGTTACACAATTAAGCCAAACAAAAGTAAAATTTACAACAAAGACCTTGATAAGAATGGGATGAAAAGAAAACAAACAAACTTAAAGAAAACAAATGAAGTTAGAGAAAATGCAAATGTTAAAAGAAAGGAGAATATGAATTTAATAATAATTTATAATTAATTACTTAAACATAATTTTGGTAATACACTTTCAAATTTGGAGCCTAACAGAGCCTGAATGTGGCCTGATTACTGTTCATAGAGCCAGACATCAACATGACAATAATAATCACCAGACAAAAAAAATTGTCTGGTCAAAGGAAATTAAAGGCAGGGTTGACCAACTGTTGACTAATATATCAACCAATAATTCAGTTGAGATCATCCCCAGTAAACATGATCCCTAAAATTTTGCCCTGTTTGCAATGTAATATAATCTCCAATTTGTATATACTGCTGCATTCAGGGGGTAAAATGCTGAAATTAAGTGGAATACTGAACATGCAATTACATGTATGTAAAATATACTTACCTTTGATTTTTCAAATTTGGAAAATGTGAAAGAAGTGTCCTCTTTACATCTTCTTCTGACATGTTAACTGTGAATTTTACATTGTTAACAAACTGTCCTTTGCATTTCTTTTTAATACTTGCCATTACAATTGTGTTTGGCATAAATACTTGATCATTTCGCTTGGTGACATTATCAGATAACAGGACTGTCACATTATGATAATGAATCCCTCTTGCACTCTCAGAGTGTGATTGTTCATCCATTGTTATTGATAATCGCATCTAAGAAGAAAATCAAAATTAGTTTGTATAAAAACAAACTTAACATAGTAGGAGAAATTACTTTTTGATTTAAATTTCTAAATATTTCTCACAGAATCAGCTGAATAACAAAATAAGTTTAGTAACTTTGTGTGGTGGCCAAGGCATTATTGTAACATTGTTCATTAAGAAGAAAATAACAGGCTGTTATCAATAGACAAGCCAACTTTCATTTTGTTGCAGCCTTTGATGAGGACACTAAGGAGGAAGTGATAAATTACAAAATAAAAAAATGTCAAAAACAACAAGTAGACCTGTTTAGAAATGATATTATTCAAAATGTTAGCATAAATCGTTACCCTTTTCTGCATTCCAGACCCAACTTAATGTCTCATTTGGTATTCTTAAGATTTAATTCGAGAATGTCACAAACATACTGTGGGGGATTTTACGTAGAAATTAAAAAAATGTAAAAGCTATACATTCAAGATTTGGCTGTTGCCCAAAGATGTAGGATTTACTAAAATTTGGGCATGATATGCACAACTTTTTTTGCTTTTTTGATGGGAATTTTAGAATTCATAAGGATCAAAATTAAAATTCCAGCAAAAGCAAATCAACTGTACTGGTGTTACAAGATGACTCCTCTCACACCAAACTATTTTACACTTTTTTTTTTTTTTTTTATACAAGAACCTTTTTAAAAGAACGTAATGGCTGAGATTAACCAGAATTTTAAGAATGTATTAAGAAAATTCCTCAGCCTGAGAGTGGATTAAGAATGTTTTTATTTCACTAATCAGTATGTTAAATGACAAGCATAAAATCAAGATAACAAATGTAAGTCAACCGAAATACCTATGGGCATATTTTGTATAACATTTAACACTGATTTACTGAAATAGTGTACATGTAATTTAAGAACATCTTATAAACGTTTTCATCCTCAAATCGGGAAAAAATTTTGGAATGTTCAGCCTCAGCTCCAAACTTAGACTTTGTTAGAAAAAAAAAGTATGCATGCTTTATCAATAGACAAATGAGCAGACAGCAGAGAGTATTTTGTTTCAACTTGATGCCAGGAAAGAGCATGAAATGTAATATGTCCATTATGCTAACATGCCAATCAATTCAAAGCTCAAGCCCTGCAAATTTAGTGACCTTTGAGGGAACTGTAACAATAGTTTAGTAGCTAGATTATGGCAAAAGAAGATACCAGCTAGCCCTCTGCTTTCTTGAATAGGACAGTCATACTTTGGTGTCATTTTTCCTTGCTACTTCAGATGAGGTTACAAACGCCAATATTACCACTGCAACCCTCAGGGAAGTCGTGGTTCTGCTAAAGCTCTACAGATTCCAGAGGCACTTAAAAACCCTCGTTTGCTTAGCAAAATTCTGAAGGACTAGTAGCCTTGGAGAAAACCCCAAGATTGTGATTATTGGGGTGCAGAAGGCTCTAAGTTTTCCAGAGATCAGTCATTTTATTTCGGAAAATGGCTGTACGTTCAGTGGCTGAACTGAGCCTCTTTGACATGCAGAAACTTCGGTAAATGCACGACGTTCAGCAAGTGACATACAGAAAGCGTGAATAGACATACCACATCCAAAACCTTTGAAAGAAACAACACAGGGCTTGTAAAAGTCTAATAAGAAGTCTGGTTCATGTTTTTGTCAGTCCGCATGTGCCTCTGTAAGCAGATCATTAAGCCATTTTATTCTTATTCATGGACCAGGTGTAAGTTGCCGCGGAATTAGCCTCCTAAAAAGACACGTATGGAAGCCCACAATATTGATTTCCGAAAAGGAGGATGAGTGATTTTCTTTTCCAGCGTCGATTCGAATTGGCTTTGGACTATCCTTGAAATTTTAAAGAAGGAAGGAACCCGAGAAGAACATACGCATACCTAAAGCACGCTTCGAAAAATTACGTAGACTATCTGCGTGCGCAGAAACTGGAGTCAGTGTTTAATTAAGAAAAGGCACGTGATCACTCATCGAGTGACGGAACGACGATTACTTCGGCTGGTAGTTGATGATTAGCCAATGCATGTGTTGTTTGGTGATCCACCAATGCGTGATTTCCGTCTCTGCGTGCGCAGAAACGGAAGTGGTCATACCAAACCTAAGCGTGACTTTTGATTAGAGGACTTATCTATGTAAATTACATCACGCTATCCATTAGTAGCCAACTGCTTCATGTTTGGCGTGCGTATATTTTAATAAATAGATTCAAAATTGCCGTGCGTCTGTTCAGTAATAAAATTAAAGATAGCGTCAAATGTAGTTAAAACGAAAAAGGTTGCTTAGGAGTACCAGCTGATTTTAACTGCGAAGCTAATTTCGTTACTTGATAGAGCTGACACGTTCACTGCTTTCCTCACAGCGTAGTCAAATTTAAGATCATTTTGCATTTGAAAGGATCTGTCCTAATCGGGATGGAACGGTGAAACAAACTTGAAAGTTCCGAAACCTCACGGCTTAAGTAGACGGGAACTAAATTAGCAGCTGCTAGTCGAAATGAAACTGCACATGTCATGTCATAAGAGCATGGCCGTGAGAATATAGAGATTTATAAAATAAATAGTGCTCATTAGGAATTTGGTATGTAATGAGAATAGTTCAAAACATGGGAAGAGCAGTATTGCGAAAATAAAGTAAGAATACAGACTCAGTAAGTTTCAATGTGAGCTTACTGTTGGAACTACAGTACTACTCAAGGAATTAACGTCGTGCTTCGATGAGGAAATGCTTCATTCGTAACATCCGAGCCGAAACAACTACTTAATCTCCAGGTAAACAAAAATTACCGAGATCTATCGAAACTTTGATGAGATGACGAAAACAAAAAGAAGTCTGTGCTTGGGACCGTTCATTATTTGTCGCCTGGGGGGTGAAAAACCTCACGGCTAAACTGGACGGAAACTTAACTTGCAAGTGAAACTGCACGCGTCATGTTGTAAAAAGCATGGCCGTGAGAATAAGGAGATTCGTAAAATAAATGGTGGCTCATTAGGAATTAGGTATGAATTGCGCGCACGCTAAGAGCATCAATACGAGCTTACTGGTTATTGTTGTAAAGTTAAAATATCGTGATCTTACTCTGGGAATTAACCTCGTGCTTCAAAGAAGAAAAGCTTAATTCGCAACATCCGAGGCGAAAAAACTGCCTAATCTCCAGGGAGAGGCTTAAACAAAATCTACAAACCGAAAGTTCGGTAAAATGAAGAAAACAAAAATTGAAAATTAATTGACCCAAATTTCCTCTTCTAAAGAAGCGACAGAAGTCAAATCCGCCGAGAGAATCGTACATCGACGCGACATAAAGTGCAAAACTTTAGTTAAAGAAACCACGGATACTCGTAGAGATCTTTACGTGGACCGAAATCAAACTTCTAAAACAAAAACTACTTACTTGGCTCTGTATTCGATACTCGATTCCGAAGAAACTTCAACTCTAAGCGAAGTTTCCTGCACGGTCTTGAACTACAAATAACCCCTCGACAAGTTAGAAACTATACATAAACACATACCTCTAAGGAGTCACGACAGGATGCGTGCGCAAAAACGGAAGTCGTTTCTAGACAGGATCCAGGTTTCTAAACATACATGTGATCATTCGTCATGTTGGAGTGACGCCTATGCGTCAAGGGGAGACCATGTAAAGAAAGCAGGAAAAGTATTTGAAGAGGTGGGATCATTTTTTTCTAGCTAGATGTGCTCCTTTTTCAGACACGATCTAAAATAATGAAATAACCTACTCGTCGGATTTATCGGCAGAGTCCTCGTTCGAGATTGACTCTTCAGCGCCTTTTTCCTTAAAACTGGCTACTATTGCCTGCATGTTTCAGGCAATGTTTGTTTTAAAAACGCCTTTTTAAAGCAACTACAACAGAGGGTAGAGATGAATACATGGAATACGCTGACCGATTTCCCGGTTAACTCAGCATTGATGGTTGCGATGATTGTGAAATTATTGTAATTTTTTTTTCTTTTTTTTTTGCATTTCCAGGTTCCAAGAGACATAAACATGAACCCTTTCACTCCCAAGATCTCATTAGTAATTTCCTTCACTTTCTGCCATACAATTCTTATGATGAGGGGATAAGCTATGTGTAGCTATTAATAATCTGAGGAAAAATGATGAGACCAATATGAGGAGATAAAAAAAACACCATATAAATTAAGTGGGGATTACGTAAGTGCTTCATTGTCACAATAAAAACCCCGCACCACTTCCCTCCCCCTTCCCTCGTAATGACTATTGACTGGTCCCCAAGAACAATGTCGTTCAAATTTTGGTAAAAAATATTACAGTGACGACAATGTCAAGATAGTCGTGTTGGTTTAAGATGACATTGCTCCGAAGCCCAGACTTCCGAAGAAATTACTTTCCTGTAAACGTAAAGTAGCATAACGCACTTTGGAGTCTTTGATAATATGCGACCAATCAAGCGAGCGAAAGTCAACTTCCGTTCTAGATGAAACAGCTCCCATTGTAGAAAATTTCTTGGTTTTTTAATTTTTAAATCACAATTTCTATCTTCCTCTCCCCGCTCTTCTTTGTATTCGTTTTGTATTCACTCGTCGCGCGACGGAAAGATGACTACTTCGGCCGTTAGCTGCTGTTCAAAATATTTGATTTCCGTTTCTGCGTGCGCAAAAACGGAAGTGGAGTTGTTTGGTTATCAACCAATGCGTGATTTTCATTTCTGCGTGCGCAAAAACGGAAGTGATCAGAGGCAAACCTAAGCGTGACTTCTGATAAAGGACTCAAATATGTTAATTGCATCACGCTATCCATCAGTTGGCGACTGGCTCATGTTTAGCGTGCGTATATTTTTACAAATAGATTCCATATTGCGTGCGTCTTTTCATTGACTCAATCAAAGACAGCGTCAAATGTGATAAGAACGAAAAAGGCGGTTTAGGAGTGCTACTCATGATAGAGCTACACGTTCATACTTTTCTCAAAGCGTATTCATATTTACGATCATTGTGCGCTTGAAGACATTTATCCCAATCGGGATGGAACGATAAAACAAACTTGAACGTTTAGAAACCTTAAAACTGAACTAAACTGGCTAAACTGAACGGGAATAGTTAATTTGCAGCCGCTGGCTAAAGTGAAACTTCACATGTCACGTTATATGACCATGGCCGTGGGAAAAAGTGGCTCATTAGGAGTTTGGTACGTTCTGAAAATACTTCAGCACGCGGGAAGAGCTATATTGCGAAAATACAGTGGAAATGAAGACTCAATGAGCTTCAATACGAGCTCACCGTTTTCTTCTGTAAAGTAAAAGCATAGTGATCGTACTCTAGGATCTAACCTTGTGCTTCAATGAAGAAATGCTTCATTGGCAACATCCGAGGTGAAAAAACTGCTTCACTCCAAGGAGACGTAAACGAAATCTACCGAAATCTATCGAAATTTTGATGAAGTGTAGAAAACAGAAATTGAAAATTGATTGAGTGACCCTATTTTCCTCTTTTCTATTTGAAGGAGAGACAGAAGTCAGATCTGTGGAAAGGATCATACATCGATGCGACATAGCGTGCAGAACTCTAGTTGAAGAGACCACGGATAATCACTGAACAGATCTTTGCGTGGACTGAGATTAAATTTCCAAAATAAAAACTACTTACTGGCTCTATATTCGAAGCTCGATTCTGAAGAAACTTCGACTCCAAGCGAAGTTTATTGCACGGTCCTGAACTACAGATAACCCCTCTCTAAGTTCTAAACTATACCAGTCAAATATATACACATATCTATTTATAGTCACAAAAGGATGCGTGCGCATAAACGGAAGTCGTTTCAAGACACGACCCATGTTTTTAAACATTCATGTGATCATTGGAATGACGCCGATGCGTCAAGGGGGGGTCATGAAATGAAAAAAAAGGAAGATAATTGAAGCGCTGGGATCAATTTTTTTCTAGCTTTGTTTATTGTTCAGACACGATCTAAAATAATGAAATAGCCTCCTCGTCGGATTTATCAGCAAAGGCTCGTCCGAGCTTAACTCTTCAGTGTCTTTTTGTTAGAACTGGCAATGTTTTTTTTGTTTAAAAAAAAAACTCATTTTTAAAGCAGCTATGGCGTGACATTCACGTGATCATTTGTCACGTCGGAGTGACGCCGATGCGTCAAGGGGAACAATGTAAAGAAAAAAAGGAAACTATTTGACATTTAAGAATAATCACTAGCGAGAAAAACACACAACGTTTCGATGACTCCATGTCATCATTCTCAAGTGAGAAGAGAATAAAAATGAATAGTTAATTTATACCGTACGAAGGTGGCAAACGTAAAAAGTTTAAAATATTTAAAATATTTAAATAAATAATTGCGCGTGTTGAGTTCATAAATGTAAACTATTAAATAAATAGTTTCGCGCGTATGGAATCCGATTGTTTGTTCAAAGAGGGCTTCATCTTCTTCATGAAAAGCATTTCATGAACTAAACAGTCCAGTTTCCCGGTGCACTTTTTAAGTACGTTGAAATGCTTGGTCAGGTCGCCGATGGTTCGTAGGCCGTGGTCGTTCTTTAGATGTTTGCCGATGGCCGAATTACGGTGCTCATTAATACGTTGATGTAAATGCCGGCTGGTGTAAATGCTCGGTCGGCATTAGATAACATAGGGTGAAGTAGACCCGAATGATTAGCATTTTCCGATCATCGTAGTGACGTCATCTCCCGACCGCACTGTAAACTTCGGAAATAACATGGCGACGTAAGCGTAAAACGAGTATGTTGCGGGCGATTGTAGGCTGTAAGCTCAGAGCAGGCCACGCATCGTTTTGGTTTACGTGTGTAGACTAATAAGCAGTTCAGCAGTTCGCGGGACAAGCAGATGGATGTTTCCGAAGGAACTCACGAGCCGACCTATTCTCGAGCTACCTCACCCGATGTTAATTGGACCTTTTGCACAGGACAGTATATAACATAGGGTGAGGATTATTGTAATTTTTTTGAGAATTCTAAGTTATGTAGTTCAGTATCTATCATATACACTCTGTTTTTGGCCTTCTTTGTTTAAGTGATGGAACTTTATGCAATATTATTCGCTCCGACGAAGGGCTAACGCTCGAAACGTCAGCTTTTGTAATCATTACGGTGGCTAATTTACCATTTCAACTTTGTTGATATATCCAAATTATTTCGTTACTCCCACCGACGCAGCCCCAAACAGTTTCTTTCGAAACTATCAGCCTTTATTCATAATGATAAATTTGCCTGCTATCAGTCAATCATAAAGAAGTAATTTTCTCAGTCATATAATAAGAACTGAAACCTTCTAGTGTGGGATATTTTTAAAATCAACTTACCCCACACATCAATGCTATGTTATAAAACAAATGGTAAACACCACAGCGTACACTATTGAGTTATGGATGCACGTGGGAGGTTGCTAAGCACGAAAGAAGCGAAAGAGTCTCTCGAGGCGATAGCCGAAAGCGACTCTAGCTTCTTGAGTGCTTAGCAAACCTCTTGAGTGCTTAGCAAACCTCCCAAGTGCATCCATAACTCAATAGTGTACGCTGTGGTGTTTACCATTTGATAATTTGGAATCATCTTTTTCGCATGATCCAAAGACTGAACGTATCCGAATGTTTCGGAAATTTCCTCGTAAAAAGAAGATTCTTTCGTTTCTTCCATTGTAAACATAGATACAGAGCTGTGCAAATCCTTTTAACTCCGCTAAACATACTTTCGTTTTATAGCTGCTGTTATTAAAAACTAGATCATTGGATAATGCAATTCAAGACTTTTTATTGGCTTAGCCAATATACCATAATCTACAAATATGGTAAGCGTACCTGTCAGCTTAAAATTAAAAGAGAGCTAAAAATTTAATAAAATTTAATAATTTGATTTAACGTTTTTAATAAAACAATTACTCCACTCGCGCTTGTTGGATATGAGATGATTATAGCCAACTCGGCGCTACGCGCCTCGTTGGCTATCTATCATCTCATATCCAACGCGCGCTTGTGGAATAATTGTTAATTATACGTCATAAATGGCAACATTCACAGAGGCAAGGGAAGCGTTATTGTTTGCCTATCAAGATGGAAGCATTGATGATACAGAGTTTGCCTGTTGTACGATTTAACCCTTTGAATACGAAAAAGACCATGTTTTTTTTCAGTTGTAATTTGGCGATAAAGGCTTAACCTCGCTTTGAATAATTGAATGTTAGGAAAAGGAGTTCGAATATTTGAAGTGATGAATAGGGTTACCAAATTAAACAACTGGATGTCTCCATAGTCGAACAGCAGATCTGACCTAAAAGATTAAGCGTTGGAATGGAAGAATTTCCGGTTTGAATTGAAGAGTAGAGTGTTTGAATTGCAGAACGATTGTTTCGAAATGAAGGATTGCGTGTTTCTGTCGACAAAAAGCCAGTTTGAACTGGAGAATAGTGTAGTTGAATTGGCGAGTAGCAGGTTTGCGGTAAAGAATTGCATATTGGAATAGAAAGATAGCATTTTTACTTGCGGAGCTGACTATTTTGAATTGCGAGATTGAAAATTTGAAATGCACAATAGCATCTTTGAATTAGACGACTGAATGTTTGGGTAGTAGAAAAACATTTTTAAAACGAAGGATTGCACGTTTGAATAGAAAAACAGCACGACTGAATCGAAGAAATATAGCTTTGAATTGAAACAATGGATATTTCAGTAAACAAATAGCGTATCTGAATTGTCAAACAAGAAGTTTGAATAGAAAAATAGCAAGTCTGACACGAGGTTTTGAACTTTGACACTAAAAACGCGCCATAGTATTTGAGGGTGATGCTGGCGTTCGTCGAGGGTCGAACACACAAGTTTATAGTACAGCGGTTAAATTTGAAACAAGTCGTGTAAGCTTTAGCACGTGTTCGCCACGAAAAGTTCAAACCCGAAATGTGTAAGATCGTACTGAAAAAAGGATGAAGTTATACAAAAACGAGCGAAAATGTTTTCAGTATGTTTGAACTATTTACAAGGTTATCAATGCGCCAATAAACCTAACAGTAAGGTTTGAGTTTTGGACGGTAACTTCGACTATTAGAGTAAATTTTGAGGGAGATTCTCCTTGCGGTGTTGAGTCAATTTTTCACTTACGTAATGCAAAAACATGTCAACCCTTTAGCGTCAAATAATTCGTGAAATAACGGGAATTTCAGGAATTGTACACAGCCTAGCTTAGTCTTAACCCAGTCCCACACTGGGAAGAATATTCTCCACCATCAATTTACGTCACTAATCCGCAAAGATGTTGTGAAATTAACAAGGGCAGACAAAGTAGCAAGAGAGTCAAGAAGATCCACTTTGATGCAACTTGCGCGGAAGTACTGGCCACACTGACTGTCGCATCCCAGCCAATCTTCTCCATCGTCGTCATGGCACACTAAGCAGATGTTTAAATAGGAACTTTAAGCAGTCAGGACGGCAACGCCACGGAAGACGTCGATTAAAAAATGAGTTTCTACTTTTAGTTAGAATTTCGAAAATGGCTGCATGTGTTTACCGTCTCATAGGACGCCAGAACTCAAACTCAGCATAACGCATACAAGTAGCGTTGAGTTCCAAATGTAAATTAAAATTTGCCGCCGCGGTCTCGCTTCGCAGACGACGCAAATTTTGGTGATTTCACGTTGTTGTTTTGTAAAGGACGGCTAAGAAATGTACAAAGTTTTAAAACGCACGTGCTGGGCTATTGTTCTGCCAATTAGATCTATTGTTTTTCCACGTTCTTGTTGCCGTAGACGTCGTGGTTTGCTTAAAGTCCCTAATGATATTTCTCCTACAGCGGACGGAACAAGTATTTCATTATCACGGTCACTCCCATTGTGACGTAGATTACTCAAAACACTTTAATATTTATAAGGAAATCTCGTGAAATTTAGTGAAATAGTCTTAGTTTAGTGTTATAAAAAGCAATATATACGATCAAAATACTTTTTTTGAAAATTAGCCACGAGCACGGCTCTTCAAATGATTAATCTCCAAACTCGCGCCAGTCTTCTTGAGCTTGGCAAGTGATTACGAAAATTAATGGCGGAATTGTTTTCAAATCGTAATTTCTCGCCCTAGAATTGACTTTCAACTAAAATTATTATTGAAAAGGCTTTATTAATCGCTAAAAATTCATATTATAATGAAATAACTAAATTTTTCGGGTTTTCAAATTATAGGGCAGTTTCATAAGAGTGCTCCTTTAACTATATATGAGGATCAAACCCAATGCTTGGCGAGATTAAAGGATATGCAGTTTGGAAACAAGCTGTGACTTAGGTTACTTACTCGTGGATGTCATCGTAACAACAGCCAAACACCATAGACGTTACAATGAATATATGAAGTTCATATATTTTGAACTGCGGTTGTAGATACGTATGATGCACGATCCTCGCAGTAGAGAGTGCTATTTATGCAATACCGAAAATCAGACCTGAAAAAATCTCGTACAGGCCTGATTTTTTTCAGGTCTGATTTTCGCTATTGCATAAATAGCGCTCTCTACTGCGAGGATCGTGCATCATACGTACCATAGACGTTATTAGTGCACGTTCAGTTGCTATGTCGAAAGCTGCATCTATGGAGGACTCTTCGCACAAACATCTAGCAAACTGAACGTGAAGAAACGATCGAAAACAACAATCAATCATTGGGAAAAATTAGTGAAGAATATGCAATATTCCGTTAAATTCCTTTTAAGGCAGAAGTAATTGGTTGCTAAGGCCAGGTATATTTAATCGAATACACTTTCTTCCTAGTTACCTTGTGAGGGTAAATATTTCGTACCTTAACACCTCATGATTTAATGAGAATAGGGACTTCTGTATTAACCTTAAAAACTAAATGTCGTGTGTGGGTGCAGAGCGGGAGACAAATGAGAATTCCGCACTTGTACCCATCCTTCTGTTTAAAGTGCACCTGCTCGATGCAAGGCCAAGATAGAGAAAGCCAGCCCGTTTTGGCGTCAGTGACCTCACTACAAATATAATGATAGGCAAATAAAGGGTTACTTTATTCTCAAAGTAACTGCCGTTTTAAATTGAAGGAACAGCTTTTTTCACATATGACTTAATAATTTTACACTTGTTATAAGCACTGAAAGTAGACATTGCATGCCTATCATGTTCGCTCTTCCGTTGGCAGAACAGGGCAAGTCAATAAGTCATGTCTGCAGTACTTAGCCGCTACTAGATAAATAGGGTTTCTTACTGCGAGGAACGCTTTCGTATATTTTATGAAACCGCAGTACACATATATGATTTTCATTTATTCAAATTTATTGGCGGGTTAAGTACGAACCAACATAATGACCTGCTCCCAGTTGGCTTGTTAGCTCAGTTTGTAAAGCACTGCACCGGTATCGCAGAGGTCATAGGTTCAACTCCCGTACGGACCTAAAATTTTTTCAAGCCTTATTTCCACCTACTAGATAAGTGGGGTTTATTATTGCGAAGAACACTTTCATACATTTTATGAAAGCACAGTACGCATATACTATTTTCATATATTTACTGAGTCGTCGCCATCATTACGCATTCTAGTGTCTTAGTCAAAAATTGTCTTCGGCCAACTGTCATCCTTTCTCGGGATTTCGCAATATTCGCGGGTTTCATAATTTGCCCGCTGACCCAAATTACTGTTTACTCTTACCCTCGACGAACGCCTTCGATATGACCAACACGATCTCCTTCCCGAATGAAGGATTATCATAACTTCTCAAATGTGACAAAATGAAGTATAATCATTCAACATCGAGATGACTGTGAGGCCAGCGAACCCTGGGTACCAGATCTATTTAGAGATGATTTTCCCGGGTGATTTCGATTTCTTCGGTGCTGTCGTAGGTGCCCTATTCGGTCACTTCTGTTTCGCTTTCCTCGCTTTTTTCGGGCTATTATAACCTTAAATCAAAAGTTCTTTCTAAACTCATTTTGAGACATATTCCTCTCATTTTGAGAATTTTTTCTCAAATCAAGATCGCCTGTTACTCAGCTCTTGATTTAAAGGCCCATTTTCAACCAAGATGCCTTGCGCGCCCAAATCATTTTTCATATACGAAAAATACGCTATTTTCCTCGAAGTTGCGGAATCGCTTTGATATCTTTTTCCATCTTACTAATTAGGGCTTTCAAAGTTCCATCTTGAATCATGTGCGAACAACAAACTATCGTAGTATCCATATCAGTAAATAGTTTTTAATTCTTACATGTATGACGGTGAAAAACGTCATTTGAAAAGTTGATGCCGCCGAAGAAGCGGTATAGAGGAAGGCCGGGTCTGCCCGGCTCGACAAAGGTTATTCGACTTCGAGAGTCTGTGTATCATTTATGGAGGGCAAGGAAAGCAACAGACAGTTCTTTTGCAGCAATGTTATTGCATTGTTCCTGCGGTGGAACTAGAGACTCCGGGGAGATTTTTTCGAGGTGAGAATGATTATTTGACTGATTTTTACTTGAGATCCTGAGATATGTATGTAAGCAATCTCATTTGTACAAGTCATTATTGGTTAAACGATTTAGATTCTGTCTGCATTGCTGATCTTTCTCGTCATGGCTATTTATTCAAGAGTTTTCCACGGCAATCAAATCGATCTGGCGGTGGTACAGGCATTTTATTCCGCGACTCTTTTGATGCCACACTTCTGGACGGGAAGGAACATAATTCTTTTGAATTTTCCGAATGGATTTTGAAGACAACAAATCGCTCTATCCGTATTGTTGCTGTTTACCGCCCTCCCAACTCTTCTGCGTCGGTATTTCTTGATGAGTTTTCGTCGTATCTTGAAAACATTGTCATGTGTCCTGAACCTCTTATTATCGCTGGGGATTTCAACTTTCACATGGATTTGGTGCATAGCAATTGTGCTATAAGATTTAAAAGAGTTGCTGGAAACCTTCAGCCTCTCATAACACGTAACGATGTCCACGCATATTTCTGGGCATATTTTGGACCTTATCATCACTCGATCCACCAGTGACTTAATTTTGGGTCCCATTAACGTTACCTTACCCATCTCGGATCATTTTTTTGTTGAGTGTTTTATTCGCTTCCCAAGTTCATCAATCTCTACCAAGTCTGTGTCATATCGCAGGTTAAAGAACATCGACATTGATGCATTTAAATCGGACATCACCTCGTCTGTACTTTGCAGTGACACACACTGGAGCAACCTTGGCGATTTATCCAAGCAGTACTCCTCGACTTTAACAGAAATCCTGGATAAACATGCTCCCATAAAGACAAAAACTCTTGTTACTCGTGCAAAGATCCCTTGGTTTAACGCTGATGTTCTCCAGTTTAAACGTAATCGTCGCAAGGCTGAGCGGAAAGCTCTTAAAAGTGGTCTTTCTTCAGATTGGCTTGCTTATGGTAAAATCTGTAATAGATATTCTGCTCTTCTCAAGTCTACTCGAGTTTCTTATTACTCAGATTTAATTGGTCAGTGCGCTGGTGACTCCGGGAAGTTGTTCAAATTGGTTTCATTCCTTTGTAAGGGTCCTAATGTTAATGATCTACCACCTCATGATGACCCAGTTCTACTTGCGAATAAATTTGGGGAATTCTTCGTTAAAAAAATTGAACTCATCAAAGATTCCATCAGTGATATTGAAGTAAATCCTCCTTATTCTGATACTGCTGCTCCAGCTGTAGAACTTGACAGTTTTTCGCCGTTATCAGTGGAAGATGTTTGCAATATAATCAGTACATCGTCTAATGCCTCATGCTCCCTGGATCCAATCCCCACATGGCTTGTGAAGTCTTGTCTTGACGTCCTTGCGCCCTCCATTACTCGCATGGTAAATTTGTCTATTCGCCACGCCTATGTTCCCGATGATTGGAAAACTGCAATTGTGAAACCTCTATTAAAGAAACCGGGTCTAGAGTTAACTTATAAAAACTTCCGTCCGGTAAGCAATCTAACATTCATCTCCAAGATCGTCGAAAAGGCGGTTCTTTCTCAATTGTTTAAGCACTGTGAATACAATGCTCCTCTGCCGAAGTTACAATCAGGGTTTCGAAGATTTCACTCTACCGAAACTGCCTTGCTTAAGGTTCAAAGTGATATTCTTATGTCAATGGACCATCAGGAAATTACGCTTCTTGTGCTACTGGATCCAAGCGCTGCTTTTGATACAATCGATCATCAGATTCTCCTTAATGTTCTTGAAAGCGATTTTGGAATCATTGGCTCTGCCCATAAATGGTTTGCGTCTTATCTGTCTGGCCGAAAACAACGTGTTCTCATAAACGATCGAACATCAGATGATTTTCATTTGAACTGCGGTGTCCCACAAGGCAGCTGTATGGGTCCTATTTTATTCATATTATACGTATCTCGACTATATCACGTGATCGCTAACCATCTCCCCTCTGCTCACGGATATGCCGATGATACACAACTTTATCTGTCGTTTAGACCCAATGACATATCTTCGCAAGACCACGCCATAGCTGCTCTTGAAGCCTGCATTTCGGATGTCCGCTCATGGTTGATTTATAACCGCCTCTTAATTAACGATTCTAAAACCGAATTCTTAGTTGTTGGTTCCCGCCATCAATTATCAAAAATCGCAATTGATTCCATCACAGTCGGTAATTCTACCATTCAGCCTCTCAACTGTGTTCGAAACCTGGGTTCCTGGTTTGACTCCAATATGTCCATGTCCATTCACATTGGTAAGATCTGCAGCAAAGCTTTTCATGGATTGTATAAAATTCGCCAAATTAGGAAATTCCTCAGTCCTGAGTCCACGAAGACTCTTGTTCACGCATTTGTGACTTCGCATTTAGACTATTGCAACTCCCTTTTATTTGGCGTACCCAAGTACCAGACAGAGCGTCTTCAGAAGGTGCTCAACGCCGCTGCTCGACTAATTTTTAGGATTCCCAAGTTTCACCACATCTCGTCCGCCTTATATAATCTTCACTGGCTTCCTGTGGCTTATCGCGTCCATTTTAAGTTGTTACTTTTAATTTATAAAGCTTTAAATAACCAAGGCCCACTATACATAAAAGAATATCTGCAGCCACACAGTGTCAAGGGTCATCAGCTATGTTCCTGCGATCAGGGTCTCCTTATGGTCCCAAGAACTAACTTTAAGACCTTTGGTGATCGTGCCTTTGCCCGTTCTGGACCTTTTCTGTGGAACGAACTGCCGCTTGAAATTCGAAACAGTCCAAATGTAACGATTTTTAAGTCAAAGCTTAAGACACATCTATTCAAGCTGGCTTACAGTTTGTTTTGATATTTTGTCGTTTATCATTTTAATATTTGTAGTTAATATGTTGTAAAGCGCTTTAGAATATTTTATAATTTTAGCGCTCTAGAAATGTAAATTATTATTATTATTATTCTATAATTGAAATGCGTAAAGTAAATCAGTTTTGGCCAATATTGGTTATTTGTTTATATTTTATTTAGTGTTGAAGCCGAACAATTTCCTTCAACATCAAGTAAGCTTTGTACAAGTTTTATACACAGACTCGATTTATGATTTTTCAGTCTCAAATTTTTAGGTGCAAATTTGTTTACTGTGTTCTTCACCAAATCTTTGTTTTTCTTTTTAATAATGTTTGTGAATGACTATCAGAGTTCGCCATTTAACAATAGCGCGATTCCAAAACAAAAACAAACGACTGCAAAGGATCTCGGATGAAAATGGGCCTTTAAGGCATTGACTCTTAAATTAAGAGGCATTGTTTTTATTCCGAGTTTTCAAGATCTTAAATCAAAGTTCTTTCTCAACTCATTTTGAGACATCTTCCTCTCATTTTGTGAATTTTTTTCTCAAAGCAAAATTACCTGTTACTCAGCTCTTGATTTAACAGTTACGGTGGCCAATTTACCCTTTCAACTTTGTTGATATATTCAAATTATTTCGTTACTCCCACCGACGCAGCCCCAAACAGTTTCTTTCGAAACTATCAGCCTTTATTCTCTTGATTTAAACGCCTCCCGGCTAGCTCAATGGATAGAGCGCTGGACTGTTGTACGGGAGGTCGAGGGTTCGAGCCCCGGCCGGACCAACACTCAGGGTCTTAAAATAATTGAGAAGAATTTGCTACCTTTCTATAACATCAAGAAATGGTTAGATATTCTGGTCTTCTCGGATAGGGAAGAATAAATGGAGGTCCCGTCTCCTGCAGGGTTGGGGTAGGAGACGTTAATTTCCCACAGACGAGATTACTGTGTGATGGATGTCCTCCCCTGGGGTGGGATGGGTGGGATATTGGGCGCACTTAATTTGACCGCGCATTAACGATCTCTCAGCTGCACAAGAAGTTCCTTCCACGCGTTAGAAGAATTCCATCCTCGGAGACTCAGGGGCTGTGGGTCGATTTCAAGTTAGGGCATGAAGAGCCCCTAGGGACATTTTCTTGCAAGACTAGTTCCAAACGGTCGCAGTCATTCTGCCATTTGATTGGTGCCAGAAAAACTTTGTGTTTTTCTGTCCAATCAGGGTGAAGTGTGCTTTGGAGTCCTTTCGTGTGTTGTAACACGAACAAATACTAATTGCTCAGTTGCTCGCTATGTTTGTTTGGGCCGTGCGACGGAGATTTGCTCGAGGTGAAAAGTTTCAGTCTCAGCACACAATGGAAGAGAAATCGATCAGATTGTCCGCGAAAATCTTACCGGAAATTATACCGAATACTTTTGCAGGTATCACTAGAGAACGTGTTTTAAAGTTTGCGAGGTTTGTATACAACACGATGGTTGCAATCAATGATATGTCGCTTTACACGTTAAACGAGATTTAAGCTTAAATCTTTCTAGATTTTTTGCATAATTTGCTGTGACTGAAACTTTGCCAATCCCGTGCAGTTATTTCGTCGCACGGGCCACGCAGGTACTTGCGCAACTTTCTGTGCGTGCCAAAATCTAATCTCATCTTCGCTTAAAAAAAAAGAAAAGCTAAGCGTGGAAACTTTTGCTTATTAGATGTGGGTAGATGACACTGTACTATTAAGCTGACATTTGCAATAAAGCAAACCCGCCCTTTCCATCCAATATTTCTTGATCTTTGGTTTTGTTTTTCCCATGGAAAGCAGCATCGGATCGATTCTCAATGATCAAAGGTATTTAACTTGGTCTTCAACAATCGACAGAAGAGGTGAAATGACAATTACCAAGGGACTAGAGGAGAATCCGTGGCCTTCCAAGCTCAAGAATTTCAGCAGTTGAAACCAAACCCCTTCGGTAACTGCCCGAAAAAATCTCTCCTTCCCTCGATGTTCTCGTTGATAAGTTTTTGTTCAGATTTTAATTAGTTAACCGGAAACACAGCTAAGCTTTCTCTAAGCGCTTGCTGGAGGTCGTCCACGAACTTAAAGGCCCATTTCCATCCGAGATCCTTTGCAGTCGTTTGTTTTTGTTTTGGAATCGCACCATTGTTAAATGGCGAACTCTGATAGTCATTCACAAACATTATTAAAAAGAAAAACAAAGTTTTAATGAAGAACACAGTAAACAAATCTGCAGCTAAATATTTGAGACTGAAAAATCATAAATCGAGTCTGTGTATAAAACTTGTACAAATTTTTACCTGATGTTGAAAGAAATTGTTCGGCTTCAACACTAAATAAAATATAAACAAACAACCAATATTGGTAAAAACTGATTTACTTTACGCATTTCAATTATAGAATAATGACTTGTAGGAATGAGATCGCTTACATACATATCTCAGGATCTCAAGTAAAAATCAGTCAAATAATCATTCTCACCTCGAAAAAATCTCCCGGGAGTCTCTAGTTCCATCGTAGGAACAATCGATAACATTTCTGCAAAAGAACTGTCTGTAGTGTTACCGAAATCCATGGTTGTTTTCCTTGCCCTCCATAAATCATACACAGGCTCTCGAAGTCGAATAACCTTTGCCGAGCCGGGCAGACTCGGCCTTCCCCTAGACCGCTTCTTCGGCGGTATCAACTTTTCAAATGACGTTTTTCACCGTCATACATGTAAGAATATAAAACTATTTACTGATATGGATACTACGATAGTTTGTTGTTCGCACATGATCCAAGATGGAACTTTGAAATTGAAAGCCCTAATTAGTAAGATGGAAGGTGTCAAAGCGATTCCACAACTACGAGGAAAATAGCGTATTTTTCATATACGAAAAATGATCTGGGCGCGCAAGGCATCTCGGTTGGAAATGGGCCTCTAAGCCGTATTGTGAACGACTTTTACGGTGGCCCAGAAGGCTCAACGCAAACAAAAAATATACTGCAGCAAATGAAAAATGTACTGCAACAAATAAAAACATACTGCAGCAAATAAAAAAAAATGAAAACGCAAAGAAAAAAAGTACCGCAGCAAATAAAAAGTACTGCAGCAAATAAAATATGCAACGCAAACAAAAAAAAGAAAACGCAAACAAAAAAAATTGGAACGCAACGCCAAGGAAGACTGGGTAATAGTTCTTAGTTTCCGCGGGAAACTAAGAACTATTAACCAGTCTTCCATGGCCATGGCGTTGCGTTCCAATTTTTTTTGTTTGCGTTGCATATTTTATTTGCTGCGGTACTTTTTTCCTTTGCGTTTTGATTTTTTCATTTGCTGCAGCATATTTTGTATTTGCTGCAGTATATTTTTTATTTGCCGCAGTATATTTTTTGTTTGTGTTAAGCCTTCTGGGCCACTGTAAACTTTACTACAAAGCGGAGATTTGATTTTGGCGCGCACAGAAAGCAGAAAGCTACGTAAGTGAAAGCGTCAATTGCTCGACATACCTGCGTGGCCCGTGTGACGAATTAACTTCACGGGATTGGCAAAGTTTCAGTCACAGCAAATTATGTAAAAAATCTAGAAAGATTTAGACTAGGACTAGGTTTACACTAGAGGAGATTTTTCCGGATTCGTAAATGTTTCCGGATTCATCAATTTTGGAGTATTCGGATTCGTAGGCGTTTACACTGAAGGATATTCGGATTCATGACCGTTTACACACAACGAAAACTCCGGGAACATTCGAAATGGAATGGTTACCAAGCCCAGTGTGCTTTCGTCGTTCTATCGCCAAGTAAAAATGCCTCCCTCAAAAAAAGCTAAATTAGATCCATCTGCCACTGAGGCAAATTTGACCTGGACAGACGAGGAAGTTGAACTTCTACTAGGAGTAGTCCGGGCATATTCTGCCCAAAAGGATTATGAAGGTGTAGAATGGGAGAGCGTCAAAAGTAAGTACGAAGATGTCAGAAGAGATTTCCTGGCCTTGTATGAACAACAAGATGGACTGCCACATGATGTTAGCCTGTTTACACGGGAAAGAGTGGCGTGCAAAATAAAGGATATTAGGAAAAAGTACAAAAAAGCTGTTGACTCTGGTAAGAAGAGTGGAGGAGGAAGAACTGTGGCGACTTTCTATGATGTTTGCAATGAAATTTGGGGTGGATGTCCTGCAACTACAAGCCTGGAGCATGGTGTGGACACTGCAGACTTTGAAGTTATTGATATCACTTAAGGTATGCCAGATGTTAATCCTAGATCTGTAAGTTCCCCCTTGATAGCTCATGATCTGACCGCATCTGTAAGCGAAGAGTCCTGAGAAATAGGATCAATCAGCCGCCCTGAGACTCCATACAGTACATGCAGTGACAGCTCTGATCAGAAAGACCATGGTCATAAAACAGATTCAAAGCAAGTTTCCACAAACAGGAGGAAACTTATTGAGCACATAAAGGAGAAACGTGACAGTAAATTAACTAAAAGCAAATCAGCAGATCAGCAGCACCTAGCTTTCCTAAAGGAAGAATTATCTCTAAAGAAGGAAATGGTTTCTGAAATGAAACAAATGGATAAAGAGTACCAGCAAACCATGGTCAGGTTTGCAAGTGCCATGGAGAATTTGAGTCATTCAGTATCAAGTGCCTTTGGTATGATGGGCACCCTCTTACAGAGATCTCAACCAAGTTACTGGCAACCACAAATGCCACAGTGTATGGCTCAACAGCAGCCACTCCAAGGAGACAGGATATTGCCCAGCAGGAACAATGATCTGCATTATGTTGAAGGCGATGATTACCAATATGCCTCCTTGTAACTAATATAGGCTCCAGGTTTTCTGATCAGTCATTTTATATGCGTATCCTCTATTGTTGTGTTGCTTCTTAATAGTTGACAGTTCAAGAGAGATCACTCTCACAGTTTTTCTTAACTGTTTATATTTTCCTTACTTAACTTACACTCGAGAACACAGAACTGAGGCCAAAGGTTGTTACTTCTTGAAAGAAGAACTTGGATTTACGTGCTGTACTCATTTGCTGGGCACTGGCCATTAGCCTTATACAAAGAAGGGTACATAAAGGATGTTGTTGTTGTTGTTTGATAGCCTTCAACAGGCCTTTGCCTCTTAAAATAATTGCATAGATCTATGAATTTTTTTATTAAAATACTTTTTCTACCATCATGGGTTATCGTTAAAAATAAAAGTTACAATGACATGGAAATGACCAATTTTTTTGCGCTTGTCTTACGAGTAATAACATTGTTGACATTGCATGGGACAATTTTTTTGAAGAGGGCTCTGGTAAGATTCATCATAAACAAGCAATAATGTTAAACACATGCAAGTAAAAAGGACATCAAGTATATTTTCCCAGCATTAATGAATTTAGGGCACCTCTTCAATTTGATTTTCTGCTTCATTAGTGGGTTGAAGAGAATTTAATACACAGTTTTTTAACAACAGCGTAACATTTTTATTCACCTTATCGACCTGAATAATCAACAATAGGTTGCAAGAAAATCAAGTGTTGCAGTAGGGTATATGTAGATGAGGGTGGCTGAGTTTTTCTGTTAACAAAAAAAAAATTACTATTTTTTTAAACCACAGTCTTTGATCTTTCGCTCTGTTTGAGATGAGTGGCAAACATGTAAAGCTTCAGTATAATACTCTGTAACGGCCTTGTGCCTAAAACAAAATTAAAGTAGCAATGAACAAAAAATTTGAACTTCAATGAAGACAAAAATGTAATGCAGTAAATGGTTTGAACCCGGGGGTAACATGTGAAGGTGTAGTCTGATCGTCCGGGTGAGTGTAGTCCTGAGAAGGACTGTTGTCGGTGGCAGTGACTGACGTTTCGACAACCTGTGCGGAAGTCATCATCAGAGTCAAGTGAATGATTGTTGTCAGTAGAATGTTCTTATTCCAGTTCGTGTGAAATGATCGGTTGGTTTTGCCGTGATGTTCTTGGCTGTAAGACTCAAGTGACGTAAGTCGGTCGTGATTGGTCTGTTTCGGTCTGTCGGTAAAGCTAGGTTGTTCTTTTTCGGTCGTTTGTGATGTTTATGTCGTGAATGAGTCGTTTGTATGGGGCGGGTAGTTGTTGACATCTGTTTAGGGGAGTCTGTTCTAAGTTAGTAAACCAGCTTTCCAGAGTCAGTCGTTGAAAATAGTCAGTGCTGTAGGTTAGGCATTGCGCAGAGTCCCAGTCAATGTTGTGGTTGGTAAGTCGATGGTGTTCAGCAATGTGATTGCTGACATCACCTTTCCTCGTCGCCCGTCTGTGTTCAGTCAGTCTTGTTGTGAGGTTTCTGCCAGTCTCACCGATGTAGGAGGCTTGGCAGTCGGAACAACTGATCTTATAAATCGTTCCCTGTCTGTTCCTCGGTTCGTCTTTGTCTTTAACGTTGGTTAGTAACTGACGTAGTGTGGTGATGAGTTTGTGGGCGACGCGGATATTGAAGGGTAGTAAGATGCGCGAGATGTTTTCAGACATGCCTTTTATGTACGGTATGGTTGCTGTAGTCGTAGGGGTTGCGGTGTCGTTTGTTTCGGTAGTGGTAGTGGGTCGGTGAGTGTTTCGTCGGATGAAGTCGTTGTTGTAGTTGTTCTTCTGAAAAACACGGTGAAGGTATTTGTTCTCGTCGGATAAGCTGTC